>NW_027249783.1:0-76522 GCF_030848795.1 Temnothorax nylanderi
ATTATCGAGGCAAGAACAACTGTTGTGCGAAATAAAAAATAAGGACTCGTAAAAACAAGATATTAGACAACCAGTTTTAGATCAATAATCTGTTTAAGTGTGGTTCCTGGCTTGTTTAGTTTTCCATTACCGTACGATGACAATCGCGATCGAAACAACCATCGGTCTTCTTAGCTTAGCTTCCAGCATCCACGCTTCAGAGAATCCGGTGCGATTTCACGAGCGTATGCACACGCATCCGCGAATCGACCATCTACTCGTGTACACGCTCACCGACACACACTCGCGATCTCTTTACCGTGTCGCCGATCGATAAAGGTCGCTTTCTCGCTCGCGCACGTACACGCACATTGCATCTGCGTCTCGCTCGTGCACACGAAGGCACACGCAGTCACGTACGTCAGACTGGATATACGTATTGCAAGGTGCGAGTGCAGCCTGTGGCAGCTCTATCCACAAATTGGCGACCGATCGAGCCACTAATTACTCGAACCGGACGTGTTTTAAAAGCTGGACGGTTACGACCGATTTACGGGACCGCCCGAGGTAGAAAGAAAGCCGGAGTTGCGGATGTACGGTCTCCTCACTCAATCCGGATCACCGCCGAATGGTCCATTCGTCTAATCGTCCATTCGTGTTTCAGCAGAATGGTCACGCGTGCGATTTGGACCGCGCGAATATACGGATGTGTTATATCCGATGCGTATGTGTGTGCATGTGTGTAAAGTTTTAATATAAAAGAAATCAAAGAGAGAGAAAAAGTGAAGCTGACTATATCAATTCTATGAGTTGGACATTTTTGAGATATAATAATATCTTTGAAATATCATTGCGAAATATCTCATAAGTGAATTTATCATTTTCTAGATTTTGTAATCAATTTCCAATTAATTTTACGCAAATGAATGAAACTAACGAACTCTATCCTTTCCTATATTCAGATTTTAGTAACAAATAAAGATTTGTTTAAAAAGAATATAATTAAAGAATATATAGATATATAAAGATAGATACATAAAGATCTTATTTAATTAGAGTAATTATTTTAGGGACCGAGAACTTAGCCATTCCATTGAATCTAATCTTACGAGATTACTTTACAGCATTTCTAGTCTGGTAGATAAAACAGAATATGTGTAGACGTTCAAGTAGGTAAGCCATTATTGGTGGTCAGACCGAAACAAAGCGGTGTTTTAGATAGTAAGAAGAGTTCAGATAGCAGCCATTGGCTCGTCGTAATTTAATTGTTTACTTAATGTTTAACTCGTTCAGAGTTCGGAAAGTTTTCGTCCGGAAAAACAGTCGCAATCGTGAAATGGTGTATGTGCCGCAAAAGGAGCGGCCTAATATTATATACACTAATGAGATGTATACTTTCTGGTCCACGCGATTCTCTTCTTCTGCTTCCTCCCTTTCTCTGTCTCTCTCTCTCTCTCTTTCTCACTCTCTCTCTCTCTCTTTATGCAACAGCAACGAGCATTTCCGGCAATGAGTCACAGTCGGATGCGTGCGAAATTACATCGCCATGCCGCGCGCTAAATTGTCTCGTAATCTTGAAACTAACGTTTCAACGGTCAACAGCTTGCACCGCCAGCCAGTACTTAACGGCCGCATTTAATAACTAACGGGACTCGGCCGAGTCACTCCGCGAAAGTTTGCCTCTACGTTTTGTCGCCCTTACTCGCGTCGAGATTCGTGCAAGACGAATCTTTGCGTTGTCGGGGACATACGCCAGTGTAACATTTTAGAATTATAATTTGTAACTAAGTAATTAAAGCCCAAATATTAAAGAAAAAGAATTATTACAAAATATTTTATTTTTAAATAATATTTAAGATTCGCATTGTTATCCATTACATAAATGCATGTCTCTAAAACAAAATTTTATAAGGCTTGACAAAGAAATAAAGTATCATTATTACTTTTTCACTGTTGCTTAAATTGTAATTTCTAGCAACAGTTTATGGAAAACGGATAAAAAAATCTATTGTCCTATCGATCATCGCGCGCGACGGCGTAGCCGTCGAATTGAAACGCTTCGCTTTCACATTCGTCGGTGCAATTAATTTTTCTCGCCGGCGCATAAATCGAGCCGCGCGACTTCTATGAATAACAGCCGATGCGCCCGCTTTTGTCTCGCAAGATCAACGACGCTATTCGCGCGGCCGAACATCCCGCGCGCCCGCAACGAATTATCGCGCGGAAAACCAGCGCGTGTCGCGAACGATAAATCGAAGGGGGCGTCGGTCGTGCGCCATCGATCTTCGTCAGAGCGACGCGCGGCGCCCATGCAGCGCGTGATGCAGCAGCGAGAGGAAGGCGGGCGTGCCAGGAGTCGGCCAGGTTAACCAGAAAATTGCAAGGCACACACAAAACTCGGCTGCACAATGGAATCTTAATTCCGCGAGAGCAGTGGAGTTGAATTCACTTCAAAAACCCCCCCCCCCAGCCCACCCTCCCCCCGCGCGCCTCCGTCATTTCCCTTCCTCGTTCCCTCTCGCCCGTCGCGTCTTATTCTCTCTCTTTCGTAATTAGGAAGCAAACAGAGCGGCGGTCTTGCCAAGTTGGCGGAGTCGGAGATGAAACAGCAGTTTCCGTCCGCCCATCCTTCTTCCGCCAGCCGTAGACCCCCACGGGAGTCTACAATCCCTCTTACCTCCTTCGCCCGTTCTCTTACCTATACCTATACCCGTACACCCTGCATATAGTTCTCTCCACCCCAAATCCGCCATCACATTTTCCGGTGTGTCGACGGGCCACCTGACTCTCTTCTTCGACTCGGTACGATTATGTGGAAAGAGCGGACCGCAAAAGGCGGACAGTATAATTCACTGCCAAACGCAGGCCACCGTAACTGCGCGTTATTTCGCCTTCTTTTCCTGTCTTTCGTTCTTTTTACGACGCGCCGCAATATCCTTCCGAGATAAAGAGAAAGAGAGAGAGAGGGAATAAATCCGATGCGAAAGATTGAGAGTAAGTCCATTTTATAGCCGCCGTTTCGCGAGGTGTACGATCTTCGAACTTTTTACGACATAATTATCTCGCGCGTGTCGATTGCTGCTGCTTCTTAAACGCTGGATATTTCCGAAACGCGCTAGAACCAGAATGCGAGGGAATTTATAGTGATATAACTTGATAATCCAAACTGATTGCGAATTTGATATTCTATTTGACGCATGTAGCGATAAGAAAAGCATGATCGCGTAAAAGATAAGGTGCGATAACTGTAATATCAGAACATTTCGACTTTTAATGATGAGGTAAAATCGTATTCCAATTTTACTACTTTAATTTCGTATTATATTTCTCTCGCAATATTTTTCTCTTCTCAGCAGTTTTCTAACACTTTCATGACCTCATAAAAGTACAACTATTTTTTTCTGTTGTGAAGACAATAAATTCGAGCAAGAAATTTACCACAATCCGCTTTGAGAAAAATACATACTATCCATCTAGCAATAATGCGCGTTGATTATATAATGTATAGCTGTTAAAGCGTAATCTTCTTCGTATAATAACGCAAAGGTTAAATAGCGCAAAATCGAGAGTGGAGTAGGGGCGCGTGCGCGCCCGTTGCGAGCTTCGTCGCATACACATTCATCCTGATCCGGGGATACAGGAAGCTCGGCACTCTAATTCCATAGAGTATATCCCCGGAGAGCGGCGGCGAGGAAAATGGATTACTCGACACCGCCGCGCCGCCGGCCCGCAGTCGCCTGGTTCTTTATTCAAAATAATACGAGGTACGGGCTCTGTTCACGAAACGCGAGTCTCGACCGGGAGAACACCATTCGGATACGTCTGATCTTCAATCGCGACAATCGGCATAGTTTTTGTTAATCAAAGTCGTAAAGGCTCCCATTCATTCTCTGACTACTCAAATGGCGTGATTTTCACCCATGACACATCACGGACTGCCGTTAAAATCGATAAGATCGCATTCGCAAAGAGATCGAAATTCATCAACAAGAAAGAAGTAAGAACGCGCGAGCGTGTTCGGGAGATAAATGGTAACAGGTGGTATCCGAGCGTACCGAGTGTAATAAGTTTTCACGTAGACTAAATGCGAACCTATAGGGTACGGTCCGGCTTTTACGGCCCACTATTTTTCATTGCCGCTTTTCCTCTCATTCGCCGAAGTCTCGAAGTACAATGCGATGGATTATTGTTTCCTTTCTTGTTCTCGTTAAATTACACGCGTTTCTTCATTTTATACTGCCCTTCACATTTATCTCTGTTTTATTTATTTATTTATTTATTTTTCGTTAGAGGTCTATAATAAAATTGTAGAATAATTGACTTTGGACAAGAAAATTCTCATTACAATAAAATTATCTCGAACAGTTTTATATTAATATAAAGTTCGATGTTTCGGATTGTGTATACAATTTTTATCACTTACTGTATAAACGGATTAAAAAATAAATGTGGAGGTGTAAATGTGGAGGCGAAATCTGTAAAAAACTTGGCCGCTCTTATTTTAAATTGAAAGTTTCCCTAGTACATAATCTCCCTTATCATCCTTGCGGCTTGCGAGAGATTATGGCAATTTTACTTGAGCGACAAAGCGACGTTCCAATCCCAAGGCCTAGAAAAGTTAGTCCTCTCGAAAGGACTTTTTTAATTAAAGTTAGAAATAAAAGTGTCGAGAAAACGAAATGCCACATCTAAAGTTCTCAGTTTCTGCCAGGGCAAGACTTGGCCCATAATCTTTTTAGCTCATGGAATCATTCTCCATAATCCAGCCAAGAAGGCAAGCCCGTTATCCGGCTCTTCATTATTCACTTTCGTATATATTTCAAATACTTCCAAATTAAGAATTTTGGAGCTTTGTTTGAAACAGTTTAATTGTTTTAGAATTTTAAAGAATTCATAATTAGTGTAAAAAGTGTTTAAATTAAAATACAACATATACGAAAGAAAAATACTTACTTAGATATAAATATATGATGACTTATATGCATTTGAAAATATATGTATACAATAATAATACAAGTTTAAAAAATAAGAAAACATGATGCATCTTGTAGGATTTAGTCCGTATATCCGTCCACATATACGTAGACTAAATCCGAGGTTAAATTCTCCGAGTATCGACAGACTCTCTCTAAACCTACACACATCTCACAATCCTTATCATTTGTCTTTGCAGAGGCTTATGTGAATCTGGGAGCCGCGTTGATTTCGGTCGGACGGGGCACCGAGGCAGCTGCGGTTTTGCGCGCCGGTGCATCCTTGGATGGCTCCGGTCTGAAGGACAAAAGGGCTCACGAGGCGGCCAGGGTGCAGGCCCTCCTTCAATTAGGCGCGCTGTATGCCGATCAGGGTAGATTACAAAGAGCCCTGTCGGCGTACAGGGAAGCCCTGCGTGCCCTACCGGATCACTATCCACCTCAGGTTAGTAGTGCGCGCCGCGCTTCCTCTTCATTACACCACTAAGGCGGAATAACTTGATGCGCGCGAGAGAACTATGAATACTTGGAGCGCGAGAAAGTGCCTTCGAGGGCGCGTCTCCGTTTAGCTTCGAGCGATTTATGTAGCTTCTCTTCCCCCTTCGCGTTTCCCTACCCTTTGAATAGAGTTCGTCCTCTCTTCCGCTATCTATCTCTTCGGAAATTATAATGAAATTCATATAGCGGTTATCGATTACCCCTATATCAATACAACTTGCGTACTGCTAATATTTGGTTACACCGACAATTTAATGTAAGAGAATCCAAATACATTTATCGAGGATGTTAGCAAATGAAACTGAACTTGAATAATTACTTCGTTTGACCGAAATTGACTGGAGGCCAAGATCTCGAGATACAAAATTTCATCTTTCGACAAGAAATATCGTCGTGCGGATTGTCCCCCTTGCAGACACGACGGTTAACTGTAAAAACGATTTTCACGGATGTTCTGTCTCTCGTCGATTGCATTCGGTCGATTAACAAACCGGGAATGCGGTAAACCACTCCGAACGATACACCGAGAGTCGTCTGTAAGAAAGTAATCAACTCGAAACAGATTTCTGATGTTTTCGTCCTCTTCCCTTCGGCTGCTAATTGCTTTCCAAGATTATTACTACCTTCGGTTCGCCCGAGGCAATTTAGTATCCCCCACTCAATCATCGTCTATACCACATAGAGCGATACACTCTTTGTCTCGCTTGTTCTTTTGTCCTGCTTGACGATCATAAAGAACAGAGGAAAATATATTTTCATGCTATAGAACACCTTACAAAGATGCTAGATATAACTCTACATTTAATTTTTACGTATATGTATTAACTAAAATGAAAAATCAATAACAATTTAGCAATTGCAGAAAATTGAACAAAAGTAATATAATAAGTTATTGTTTTAAAAAATATAGATGAAAAAGGAGAGAGGGACGAAAGGAGGGATCGAACGATGGCTCGAGACGATGAAATAAGTATCGATATTTCCAAACCACCGAGTACGTGAGCGATATTGTATTCCCGGTAACTGTCCTCAGTAGCCAGAGTCGCTTTTCCGGTTCCTCCTGTCCCCTTGAAAAATCAGGAAAACGCCCCTCGCGATCCACTTACTCGCTCCCTTCCTCTCCCTCTCTCTCTTTCTCTCTCACTTTCTCTTTTTTTCTCTTCCATCTCTGAA
Source organism: Temnothorax nylanderi (assembly GCF_030848795.1). NCBI lineage: Eukaryota > Metazoa > Arthropoda > Insecta > Hymenoptera > Formicidae > Temnothorax > Temnothorax nylanderi. Next base: position 6,624 of record NW_027249783.1, read on the forward strand.
GCAACCCCCGACCACCCGCGTTGCAACGACGTACGGAGCGAACTTCCCGCGAGTTTCTCTCATAGGGTGGCTTTACCGCCGTCGTCTGACTTTCTTCTCGCTTCTTTTTCTCTCCCTCTCTCTCGCGTGCTCGCTCTCGCGCCATCTTTTTCCTTCTTTTCCGTTTTCACAATCCACGTCCAACTTTTTGGACGTGGCGCAGGCGAAGCGACAACATCGGATCGCGCCACGACCGGCTCGGCTCCTCTTGCGCCCGGCATCGACGCCGAAGCGAGAAGTTTGCATTTTTACGAGACGCTCCGCACCCTCCGGCGTCCCGTCGAAACCGACCGACCAACCGACCGACCGACCGACCAACCGACCAACCGACCAACCTTCCTTCCTTTTCCGTTCTCCCTTCGTTTATACGTGCCGTGCCGTGCTACACAGCGTGGCAGCGTTTTGTTCGGCGCATCGCCGTGGAATTCCTGCGCGACAATTTATTCGAAAAGTATTTTTCGTCTTTCCGTGGCACTCGCGCCGCTGTAGGTACACACGGACATCCTTATATGTGTACGTATGCAGGTACATATGTGGGAGCATATGCAGCGGATGCGCCAAGAAACTGCGAGACCTCGGACGTACGAAAATCCACGATATTTCCGCGAATATATACGTTGACTACCCTGCGCGCCATGAACCTCGTTACGTGTCGAGATAAAATTGTCTAAGTCTTCATCTCTACGCCCGGAGAGCCGTAAACGCAGAACTTTATGCTCGGCATTAACTAACGCAAATAATGCGTCCGACAGATTTCTACAACAGAGATATCATAAACACAAAATCCATTTTCAAAACTCGGACGAAAGACCGAGTTTCAAGTCATTTTGTTAACAAATATGATCTGTTTGATGCAATACATGCGAACATATTCTAAACAAAATCTGTTGCATTCTTGCTTTTAAATATTAGAAAAGATTGTTATATTATTTGCTTTATACATATACTGACAAGGAGAGATTATAAGAGGACGTGGTCCTCAGGGATTTCAATAATAGTGTTTGTGTGGAAAAGCTTTGAGTAGTATTTTTATTGAACAAAGGGAGCAACCGCGCTTCTTACAAACGTTTTTGAAAAAATCGAAGTTTTTATTTTATTTATTTTCTATTAAAAATGTGCATTTTCCTTCTTTTACCCCCTGCTTTGAAAATTTGTTTTCGAAATTGCTGTCTATTAAAAATAAATTAATTTAAAAATTTTTACATTTGAGTATGTCGCAGAATGCGCCTTATTTATTCTCGCATCGTTAAAACCTAATGTGTGTTCACAATTAATTTTCAAAATTCTAGCGATGTGAGAATATACATTCGTGTGCTCCTCCGGCACTTCCCCCACGCGACTTTCCCTCGGTACTTTATATACATTTGTTTTGTACACGTGTGTTAGAATCAATTAGGTCATTAGAATCCATAAACATGCCCAAATAAGGTAAATATTTAGCTCGTTGACCTACTAACACAGGTAAATTCGGTGTATGTACGTGAGGTCATACCGATGGATGTAATATGTAACGTTACTCGTCAGTTAGTCTGACAATAGCGAGCGCTCAATAAACTTCTGTCAAACAAAATAAAGATTCTTAAGCTATATCGGTCGTTCACCTCTTGTTCGTGTGTCTGTCGACCCTCCGTTGACTGTGTCCAGTCTAATTACCACAAATCACTAAAATCGAGCATTCTCCAACAGAGTATGTAAGAATATTATGCATAATTTTAACTTTTTAAGCAATTAAATACGTTCAAAAAATGACGAAAAATCATTTTTGAAAAACATAAATTTTTTAATGTCATTTTCAAAAATAAAAAATTTGTACAATATTATATCATTTAAAAACTTCCTGAAATCAGTTTCTTTATAAAATGGTTTGGAGCAGTTAAAAATAGCACGTGTCCTTACCGTTAGACCCTTGAAGCAGATGTCGCAGGTAGGCTAGAATACAAAGGATGAGAAGGAAAAGGGAAGGTCCGTATAGTCACAAAAAGCAGATTTGGCTCATTTGGCTGCTAGCTATGGAAGCAAAATGTAGACGGTCGTGTATAGCTTGAACAGTACATCACGTTTTAACATGAAATCTGAATCTTCGCTGATGTTGGAAAGTGAATGTGATGATAATTCAACTCACAGTAAAAAGTCGAAATTACGTTTAAAAGATGCGATTGTGTATTACGAACAACTACTTGTGAAAAATGACCTGGTGACTCTAGAATCATCTCCGACGATTTCTGGAGAAGCTATGCAAATTGGCGAAGAAATATATCACTCTACTGTCGAAATGTTGGGCAAAAAGGAATTTATAACCACGGAAGAACTCATTCCGAGACAAGAAATTGACGAAGAATGTTTTTCTCACGAGATTGAGGACGATGAGTCTGACGAGTATGGTGATTCCGACGAGTATGTACCAGAAGAAAAGAAGATGAAACAAATGGAATTTATTCCCCTGGATTATAAAATAAAAACCGTTAACATTGCTAAAGAACATCCTAAGTGGAGTTTAAAATCTCTTCAGAGAAAGGGATGCTCACGCTTAAAAAATATCCAGTATTTGAAAATGTGGGAAGAACACATTAAAAATGGAGGAACGACCATTGATAAATACGCCACCATTGACTCCTGGACACACGATCGCTTCATAGAAGCCAGAGAGAATTGTCAGCAAGTTACGACCAGGGATTTGCAGCAATGGGCCTTGAGTGCTGCAAGTCAGTTCAACAATTTTAACTTCAAAGCATCTGACTCGTGGGTTAAAAGATTTAAAAAAAAGCATAAAATCCGACAACGAAAAATCATAAAGTACGTCACAGAGAAAGAAACCTTCACGATGGAGGAAGTTCTGGCTGCAGCAGAAATCTTTCGCAAACAGACGCGAGCACTAATTCCAAATTTTGACAAAGATTTCATCATTAACACAGACCAAATAGGTAAATAAAAATTTCTTTGCAAAATTACATAAAATAAAATGTAAATATATTTTCTAATTGTTAATATATTTACAATTTTATATGATCAATATTTTATTTTTATTTTTTTAGAATGTCAATATCAATCCACGTACGACAGAACTCTCTCTATGCAAAAATCGAAAACAGTTTTCGTCGAAAGGGAAAGCGTCAATAAAGTAACTCATTTTTACCACGCACAATACGCGATCACGATGTCTGGAAAATTGTTACCGTTCGTTTTTGTGTGCCTGCAAGAATCCACGGGTGTTTTCGGGCCCAGAGTAAAAGAATCTGTCGACGAATGTTCAAAATCATACACAAACGTCGTTGTAACATCTTCGAAGTCAGGGAAACTGACAACACAGCTTTATACGAACTTTTTAACAGAAGCTTTAACTTCTTACGTAGGAAAAGAGAAATTTCTTCTGTTAATAGATTCTTGGGACGGTCAAACCAATCCAGCTTTATACGACGAGATTTTTCAGGACGACGAAGGTTTAGAAACGTGCACTATCAAGGTTATCCCTTCCAAGTGTACACTTTTATGCCAGCCTTGCGATGTCTATTTTTATAGACAAGTAAGAAACTTTATCAAGCGCCTTCAAAATTGTTCGTTTCTGATTGAACAAGAACGCGAAATATCGTCCCGAGAAGATTGCATAAAAATTCATTCAATCGTCCATCATCAACTGTCGGCTCCGATTTTTGCAAAAATGTTGCGTTATGCGTGGTTCGCTTCGAAACTTACGGATGAAAGGGAAATTTTTATGAATGTCAACGAAGTATGTTTTGCTCTTGATGTTTTAAAAAAACCCTGCGAGTGTACAAAAGCAGCTTTTATACGATGCGCAAGATGTCGCGTGACTTATTGTTTCACTTGCTTCTACGATGAATATCATCCTGCCTCATGTACTGGTTCACCTGCTCTCAACGATTAATAAAAAATTTTTTTATTTATTTGTGTTTTTTATGTCAATCATCTGTCCGAATTTATTTATTTTTAGAAAAAATTTTTAATTAAATTTATTTTTAAGCTGAACTACGCGTTCTTCGGTGAAACGTTCTACAAAACTTCTAAATCGCTCGAGATTTTTCAGTCAATTCAATTTTTTATTTTCTCGAAATTGAAAAGTGCGTTTTCTTCCTTTGCTCAATAAAAGTTTATATGCCAATAAGGCTTCTCCACGCAAACAGTACCTATTATTAAAATCTCTGAGAACCACGTCATAACCTCCTCTTGTGAGTTAATTTTAATTTAATGTTAATAAACATATTAGAATTTTTACTCTCGTATTTTTCAGTATTTTTTATATTGAATTCATTGAAGTGCATACACTGAACGATTATACCTCTTAAAATAAGGGTACGAAATAATAACTGGTCTCGGCAGTCGTGTTACTAACCGATTTGACATGAAAGCGGTGTTTGTCGACCGTGAGTGACGTAACAGTTGCAACGTCCAAGTATGTATTCTATGCATGTGTCAAATGCAAAATGCATCTATAGTTACCGGCACGAACGCGCTTGAACGAATCGCGCGCGTACACGCCCGCGAAAATGCAGAAGGAACTGGAAGGAAATAACCGCGCGATTAAAACGCGTATTTAATTTGAACGAAGCATTTCTCCGTGTGCAACGTCGCGCGTCGCGACGTCATTGAATAATGGGCGCCTTAGAAAGTGCCCGCAAAACGAGAAACGGCACCGAGCTTCCCTTAGAGAAATAGTTCCATCCGCGCGCTCGCGCTCGCGCGCGCGCGAAATTAGGATCGTTCATCTTAATATTTAGCTTTATTCGCTCTACATAATTTCCCATTCGAGCCTCATGATTGGCAATCGCGATAAAACGGGAACGAGGAAGATCGCCGACATTGGCACGTTTCCACGCCAAACTTTTCCTCGCCATGCAGTTATTCGCGCCGTCGCGCCCCGCGTTCACCTAATTGATTAAATCCTGTCCCCCTCCCCGCTCTCTCTCTCTCTCTCTCTCTCTCTCTCTCTCTCTCTCTCTCTCTCTCTTTTCTTCTCTCTTTCACGCTGGACAGCAGAGAATCCGAAATATCTGATATTACACAAATTGAAATTCCTCTCTTTGAAACTTTTTACATTCCGTCCTCGTCCTCGTCGTCGGTGACGGCACAGTTTCATTCGAGTGTCAGACGTAAGTCGTAAGGACCGTCCTTCCCGTGGAAGTGCTCTCTCTCACTTCCGGAATGACTATTTCCGGAATCGAAGTTGAAGCGAGAAAGCTAAAAAGGAAATCGTTATAAAAATACCGCAAGTCGTTTATCCCGCCAAAGTTTCGAGTGCATTGCCGCCGTCTCGCGTATATGCATGTAACGAGATGCTTCGTAAGTGCTGCAGCGTGATTCTGAAATCGTATATTCCTGAAAGTTTCAAGAACATAATCCAGCACCATTCGAGATGAGAAATTTTATTTCGAGCATGAATAATGAATGTCACTGTAACAAAGATTAATTTAATATATCAGTAATATTAAAATTTCAAAAAGTTCATTCTCGTATCTTAAATATATACAATTATTAACGATAATTTATTTTCTTGTATCTCTCTTTCTTTCTCAAAATTTGCTCAAGCAATTATTATCGCATACATCATACTTGAACGCTTCCTTCAGACGATTGTATTTTTCTTAATTTATTGCAAGAAATAAAAATAATCATGTTTGCAATATTCAATCACTTAAAATAACTCGTTATCAAATTCTAAAACTTTGTTTCGTTTTTAACATCGCTAAGACAAACGAAGCTATCAAGCTATCGAGTTATTGTTTTCACAGCTAATTAGATCTATTTTGACCCAAATAATTGATTGACATTTCCTTATTTGACACGTCTCGCAACTTATAGAAGAGAAGATTTTCAGCGAAGTCAAATTCGGAATTCTGTTATTTCCGAAACGGGTTCACCAGATACGGCATTCCGCATTTAGGTCACTTCCCAAGACCTAATAGCGAGAAAGCATATCTTAAAAATCCGCAAGTCAGGTCTTCCATCAATAGAAATAGCCAGGCGATGCGGTAATAGCCGTCAAACCGCATTTCGGGTAGCCCAAATCCGGGCACCGCTGGCGCCGTTGTCATCCCTCGGGGACACGAAAATGGCCGGCGAATCGTAACTTTAAATTGGTCGTCCGAGTGATATCGGCTGGCTCACGCGGAGCGGCATCGGCTGGGAGAAGGGCTTCCATCGAAACGAAACGATCCCGTCGTTTTTCCATCCCGAGTTATTGCCTCTCCGCGATTTTCGGAAAGTTCGCAAACATCGCGCACGCGTGCGGCTCTCTCGCTCGCTCGCACGTCGAGTTATAATATCCCCGATCGGTACTTCGATGAACTTCCAACGTCTTCTAGCCGACGATAGAACCTCGGCAGAGCTTCCTTCCGAAGTCTTTACCCGAGAAGTGCCTTCGGGAATTAGATAGCGAAATTTCCGAGACATTTCCCAATGGAATATTTCATTATTTAATAAAAGAGCCATTATGTCCAATTACCATTGTTTCTCAAATTTTGTCAAAACTTTAAAATTTTCTCTCTTCGCGGATTATAGAAAAATACAGAGGATAAATTTTGCACTTAATAAACACGATAATTTCTACTTTATTATATAAAAATGTGTGGACATTATATATTTATTGTAATAGATTTCAAGATAAAACAATTTATAAAGTTAAATGCTTATAAGATTATGAATTTAATACATGCAAGAAGAAGAAAAGATTATAATGCTTATTATTAGATAATATACATTTATAATCGAGATTCATTATTTTTGTACTCTGTTAACGAATAATTATTATTCGCAAAGTTCTTCACCTTTTGATTGCGAGAAATAAACGGAAATTTCATTCCAGATGATGATGATAAAAAAGCGAGCAGCCGGTCTGTATTGTTCTCTTTTGTTCTCATTGCAGATAGTCTTGATGTAGCAAAATTTATTACTATAGCTTAACTTAAGACCGCATTAATTAGTATTCAACTATTAGTCGGTGCTCATAATGCGTTGTTTTAAAGTCCATGTAATTTATCATTTTTGTATTATTTGAAAAACTATAATCATTTTCGGGCTAAGTGAAAGAATGTCAAGCTAGAATATATATATATATATATATATATTATATGCCTGTGCATAATGAACAAAAGTATTTTCCAGCTCATATTGGTTTGTGGAGATAAATTCGGATTTAAATTACACACTAAAAATATTCACACAGTTCAAAAAAGCAAAACTAATACTTTTAATCGCAAAAAACCTCTCAATTATTTGCACATTTATGCTATTCAAAATTATTCGTGTATACAATTACTCCTACACCGCATTTTATTACTGGTATTGATATATATTATTTATTTAAAAAAGCCCACATACCATTTAAGATTTAATATATATTCATAGGAAAATGAAATTAAATTAGAACATGTTATAAATATTTTATAGAATTGATATCTTTATCATCTGGCCAGAAAACGTAGTTAATATTTAAATTGAGTGACTTAACTTGACGATACTAAAATTTTAGCACGTACTGTTTCTTCCAGACGTTCCAGATACCTCGATACTAAAAATACGCCCGGCGGGGATAAAACGCGATACGTGTCATTTATTTATTTCCGAACACGGAATTTCCATCCGTTCGTATGTCGCTCAGCGATCCAGCCGCGATTGATTTCGTCGATGCAGGCGCGGAATCCTGTCGAAACTTTTCTACGGCGGTTTTAGCCGATCTCCCAAACCTCCTTTTGCCATCCCTCATCCTCCCTTTTACGAGACATCAATTATGACCGACAAACTTTGCGACTTCGCGTTCATCTCTATGGGATAAGTAGTGGGATGGAAAGTTTTGGAGGAAAATCGCCGGTGCCGGGTGGCTGGCTGGACTGTCGTGGCGCGTAACGAAAAATTAATAACCAGAAACTTTTCCCCTTACCGCACCATTTAGCCCTGTCGATACGATCGCACGTCGGAAGAGAGAAAGAGAACAGTACGCGTGTGTGTGTGTGTGTGTTTAACGTCGATTTATACCTCATAAAGGACAAAAGTTTTAGTATTTATGATGAATGCAGACAAAAAAATTTTATAAATAATTCTGACTAATATAAATTCATTGAATTTTATAAAGATCTTATCTGAGTCAATTAATTTTACAAAATTTTATATACATGAGCAAATTTAGTTTATAAACATTCTGTAACAAGTTACTCTTATAAAATATTCCTGGAATAAACATATAACGTTGACGGCTTTAGGAACTACAGTGTTAAATGATCGTTTCCTCTTCTCATCGAAAAGAAGACCTAATCGCTCTTGGCACGTTCACGTATAATAACGCGGTTTTATATTAAAATTGCGCGGTCAGTCCAGCTTCGGTCCAGCCTGTCAATCGATTGGTAATTAAACAGTTAAATTAGCCGAACGATTAATTGTGCAAACCGTTTTAATAATTTAACAACGCTCTCATTGTTTTAAAGCGACCAACGTTTCAACGTTTCGTTGTACTTTGATTAGAGTTTCAACATTAAATACATTATTACTCGATAACGATTTCTATCAGGTAAGTAAATAGTAAATAGATCGGTAAGTTTAATTCACAAATGACAACCGTGAATTATGCGTAAATGTCTTACGAAAATGTCTGTTACAATTTCCACGACCTATTTTAATATCACAACTACTTTTTCCTTCATTACAGAACTCTAAATTCCTCCTTTCAATTCCTCTTTGTAATTAAATATATTGGAGATTCATTGAACAACCTCTTATTTTATTGGAACTTTTTATTTCGTTATTTGTTTCTATTGCTTTCAGATACTCTCCTTAATATCGATTGAAATTCCAGGTAATAATAACATTTTTAAAACATTTTTAATCTTGCAATAATCTTGTAATTTATTATTATCAGATCTTATGGGCAACTTTATTGAAACAGAAAGCTGCTGTTTAAATTGTCAGAAAAATATCATCAGTATTTTACATACTTATGTTATCGTTATCAAGATGTGACTTAAAAATTTTTTCTGAAATATAATTAAAGTATATAGGACGTAATAAATTCTAACTTGTCCGAGTGTAACGGACATAATTTAAATTTGACTACCATTGTTCCGTGACGTATAATAATTTTTACGCCCATGATAATAGTGTCATGATAACGATATGGCAGGCTCAACAAAAGGCTCTGGCGCGACGAATTTCCCGGAAAAATTTGCGCGCCGTAGGGGTTCGCGTCGCGTCGCGTCGGATCGACATACCTGGCTGTCCAAAAAGTACCGAGCGCTGTGGGGACAACCTCGTTTTACATATCGTTTTAATAACAGAGGGTTGCTTTATGCGGCAGTGTTTGAGTGGCTAATTAGGTGCTTGCAGCCCTCCGGCAGGCGCACAATGCTACTCGAGGTAATTTCGCAACCCCTTCTATGCTTCAACCCTCTCTTTCGTCTTTTCGTTCTCGCTCCTTGGCAGCCGCTTAACGTCTCCCCCTCCATTTCCTCCCGTCCCACGTACATCACACTCCCGCAAATATATTGTACAGTCGTATAACCGACAATCCCCTTCATCACGCAGCGTTTTGATGGGTGCACTCTTACGCGAAAATGAATTTCTACGGTTTCTTACTTGACATACTTAGTGCTTCATAATTTCGACGAAGCGCGGCGAAGCTACCCCTTCGCTTTGAGGCTCTCAGTACTATCGATCGACGGCGAGATCGATAGCGGGGAGTCAAAAGTAAAGAAAAACTTTTAACCTTATCAGAAACGAGAATTAAAAGACCTATAAAAGAGCCGTCTCGACAATTATTTGCGAGTAACAGTTTGAAACGGTTGAAGGGCTATCGCGAACAAATTTACAGCTTGACTTACGATCTCAAACAGAAAGTGTAAATTTATTTAGGAACATAATGCCGTGCGGCACTGTGCATTATGCTAACAAAAAATCCTATATTTTCAATAATACTTTTAATTCACTATTTCAATAATAACTTTCGCCACATATAACTAATAATAATAGTAATAATATTACACTAATGCAAACACATACAATAAGTCCATGTTATTTTAAAATTGTTTTAAGATACGATAAATGTCCGCTTTTATTATACAGCTCATTAGCTTCATCCACCTGTCCTCTCAAGCATAAAACTAGAATCAGAAATGGAACAAGAAATAACCGGGCCTTTTTTTTATACGTTTTCCAATTCCCTGGCGCCTTTACATTCCAGCAAAGTGGCAAATCGATCCACAATCGAACGTCACCGTAAACGTAAAAAGTAACGAAAATATTTCCAAAATCACCAGAGGGACTTGCTCGATCGCGAGACGTGCCCCCGGCAATGTACTTTGCGGGTTATTCTACTTACTGGTCGCCCGCGGGGATCCTAATGGCTTCCTTAGGGCCATGCGAAAAACAGCGAGAAGCTTTTAAATTACAAGCCAACACTCCCAACCTTCCTCTCCCTCCCGGCCATTCTTCACCTTCCCCTCCACCGCTCGCACTTTGCTCTCCGTACGTTTTTGCGAGCAATTTTAATTTTAACGCGAGCCGCTGCCCGACACAGCTCCGCAACGCGGTGCCGCCGCGCTGCACTTTAATCTTCCAGAAGAACGCCCATTGTGTGCATCGTCATCCCTCCGTCCTCCCGTCCGCCCGGACGGTGCCTCCTTGCTCTCTTTCCTCGCCGGTCTTCCGAGCGCACCTTCGCAATAAAAAGAAAGCAGAGGAAGAAAAAAGGACGAGGCGGGAGGAATTCCGCGGGCGTACACCACGTCGTGCCACTCGTGCGAATTAAGCACTCTCGCCTCGCCATCACCCTTTGTTCCCGATATCGTCGTGATGTTGCGACACGCTAACACTCTTCTTTTTTCTTTCTCTTCGTGAGACCTGCGGCCTTGTACGTAAACGATATTACGGACTCACTTGCAACGGGGACTTTGAAATCGAGAGCTTGAGAGATGAGTCGCAATTTCATCTCGCCTCGACAACTGAGATAAATGCGTCATTGAACGATTACAAATACTTTCTAGGTCGACTCTTTTAATATAAATAAGTAACAGAAATAAAAATATTGTATTTCTTTCGACACGTATGTATGTTTTATAAGATGAGGTTTAAATTTTCGAATAATGTATGGAAAATGCTTCGTTAACTCAAAGAGTGTAGTTCCGCTACGATCGAAGATCGTCTTAATCGGTCCGTCGATTTGCATCCAAAATAGATCACGAGCTACCCGATGGCGAAATTAAATTCGGGCATTAGAGCGGAGCGTCTAGGTGACTTATCGATCAGAGCCCGGCTGATTAAGACGGTCCGTCGTGTCGCAAATCCATCCGACAGCCGTTCTCCGGTAGAGGACGGGAAACTTACTTACTCACACCCGCCCAGCCGTCCCGGGGCGAAACTCCATTCTTGCCTATCTACAGTGGAAAGTCAGCGAAAGTTTGCGCCATGTGCTATCGAAGGGATCCGGGGGTCCGGATAGTAGTACGTAGTCGAACAAACAAGAAAGTCGAAAGAAGTAAAGCGAGAACACCGAGATCGGGATGGTGGCTGCACCATCTTGCGGGGTTTCGTCGTGTTTCGGTGCTCGCGCACTCGTATTCAGTAGTCTCGCCAGAAGATCCGTGAAAATAAATTCGCCCCCCATGATTTACGGTCCTATCGCCGATTATACGACATTTTTCTCGAGGGAATGTGCTCGATGAACTTCATTTGCTAAGGAAAACAGTAGCTCGGCTATCACTATTCTCATATCTAATCAATTAAATTATCCACCATTTTTATAAATATAACTCTGCACTTTGCTCTAGAGAAATAATCTCTTACTACACCATCAGGACACACGTATACTGGACGACGACAAAAGCTACGGGAAAATGAAGACGATGAAAGCCAGCGGACTGCATTATGCTTCCGTCGATAGAGCTGAATCGGGCGGAGTTCTAAACCGTATAGGCCGCGTATATAGCGACGTATCTTTTCAGAATAGTAAGATTGCCCGAGTCACCGTGATGTTATAGCTGGCGGGTAAATGACAGATTCATAAATCACCCGCGCTCGCGATTGGCCAGTGATAGTTACCGAAGAGATGCAGGGGATCGCGGCAAGAAATGGCGAGAAGAAGCGCGGAAATCTCGCGTCAAAAGGGCTCGATCCTTGGCTCGAACCGGTCCGAGCTTCAGGGCGGACAAAGGAGGCGGGGGAGGAAAGAGAGGGACGGTGTCGGGACCCACAGAAATTTAGTTCCCAAAACGAGGGTCTAATCGCCGGCGCGATATCTCCCAGGACTTTACGATGCCGCGCAAGGCCTTGCACATACACTCACGTTCGTATGTATACGTGTGTGCATACACGTATTACGTATAAACGTATATATGAACGTGTGTATGTGGATAGGTGCAGCCCGAGGCCCCCTACGTGCCAGCCCGCACGGTAAAACATCGCCGGCAAGATTACACCGGAGTTTCGCCAGTTCCCGATGTTTTATCACGATGGCCCTCGGTTCTCCTCTCGCCATCCGTCTCCCTCTTCCCTCCTCAACTGGCGCGGCTGGCGACGTTGTCCCGTAGAAAGTTGGATGAAACTCTACGAGCGGCGGCGGCACGGCGGCACTCCCGTGAATCTCGCCTCGAGAAAGAACGGGAATCTCCTAATTCTAATCCACCGAAAATTCGCCATATAAATCGGCATTAAGACTCTTTTATTTCCTTTCTTTTTTAATGAGTATCTTTCAGACAGAGAGTAAGAACGCAAATTAGCTTCTCGGCTTTGTTTTCATAAACGTTGTGTTTCCTCTGCATAAAGAAATGATAAATGGTCACGATTATGTAGTGACAATATTTAGGAAAGAAGAAAATGATGTACTTGTGTTTCGGTGCCTAAGAATAAAATTTTTCTTGTTATAATTTAGAGCTAATCCCTTCGCTGATTTATTTTTTTTTATTTTCGCGGAAATAGATTCAGTAATACGAATAATAACAAATTACGCGAAACGTCAACTTAGTAAACAATTGCATTATCAGCGTTTTACACAGTAAAGTTCTCCAAATCTTTTACAATTAATGTTTTATATTAAAATCACAGTACAACCAAAGCATTATCAATCACGAATCAAATGATCGAAAGGATTACAATTATTCCAGAATGTCCACTCAAGAGTCTCAATATCAAACCTGTGGCTCAATGGACAATGATATAAATACGACGAATACCATTGTCCCTTGCGAAACCACCGGAAAATCATTAATAGTATAATGAGACAGGATCCCACATTGAGTGAAAGCTTGAAATGAGATCAAACCATAATTCGCCCAATATCGGTTAGGTAAAACCCACCAGCTGTAATCGATCAAATTACTGAACCATCACATCACGCTGCTGATCCTTGCACATTCTGCATAAAAGGCAGTTTCAAAGCGTCTCCCTTTCAATAGAACACCCCGGATAATGACAAAGATACCTTTATGCTAGCTGCATATCCAGTTTTCTTACTATTATAAAATTTATTTAATTTAAATCTGCGCTTAGATGAGATTATTTCTTAGAAATGTCATGATTTAAGTTAAATTATAAGTACTGAGCTGTGAACTGTTTTAGAAGATATGTGGAAGAATCTTCCATCCAAGAAAAAATAAATAAATTTGTAGCTAAATTACCTAAGTAAGAGATGGCTACTTTGATGAAAGTGTCTAATACTCCTTTCATCTTGCAAAAAATGTTTTTCGTAGAGCTTTTAAAGATTTTATATATATATTATTTTTCATTTTATTATAAAACAAGTAATAAAAATATATAAAATTATAATGCATAAAGATTTTATTTTATGTAGCAGACATTTTCAATTTTAAATCTCAAACATTTGGCCAGTAGGAGTCTACCACTTTCACATGAAACCACGTGTCATCCCTTTTAAACTAAATTATAATTATAATTTAGTTTTTTTTTACTAAATTATAATTATAATTTAGTTTAATACGTTATAATTGAATTTAAAATTTTATAATAATTAATGATTCCAATCATTGTGTAGAGATTTACAAACGCATAAAAAATTGTTTAGTCCAAATAAGCCTCGATTGTACTAAACCAGTTTCGCTGCGCGACTTCAAAGTTGTTCGAGATTCCCATAAACGACAATAAGATTACGACGAAGAATTAATCCGTTTGCTCGATGTGCGTAATCAGCCGTCTGATTGTTCCATTCAAGACTTTGGCAAATCTTCTTCCCGGGACGAATAATCCCTATTCCAGGGAACAGTTCTTCGCGCCAAACGCGCGTTTGTTATTGAGTTACCGAACAGATGCGAGAGATTCGTGGAAGTTTGATATCGCGTGGAACTTTTCTGTTTTCTGGCTATGACGGAGAATTTGTCTTGAATGCTAATTTACTCAACCCTATATACACGCATGTTCTGAATCGATCCATGCGCGTTATATGGAACGCTCCCATCACGTATACGCGTTTCCCGTTGCAGACGAATATTCCTCATCAAAAACTCAAAAGCTGTCTGATATAAAATTCAACTCCACTTTATTGCGATACTCTTTTGTGAATCTGTATAAGAGCAAAATTTGTAAATTTAGCGTACTTTATAATAATTTTGCACGAAAGTTGGGGAATACATCGGATTTTCCCTTTTCACCATATTACAGCTCTATTCCGCCCCCGCGACTCAAAATTCAATACGTCACAATATATCCGCGCAATATCTATCTCCAATTTTCCAACGTCATACGTGATCGTGCCACGAACTTACTTCCGATTTGCGGCTAGAGCGAGTACAGGAGGAGGAGGAATCTCCATCTCTCTATCTCTCTCTGCATTTCGCAGATGGAAACCGTTCGAAAGCGCCGAGCGCGTGCAATACGTCGCTTTAATCCGATTATTCCCGGCGATTAATTCTCTTGTCTATCGCACGTATATCCTTCCTTTTAGCCGGCTTTCGAACGTAGTCAGTCCGTCTAATTGCCCCGTTCGGTTTGCGCTGTCCTAATTGTTTGTTCCGTCGCGAGAGACAGTATGCAGATGTCGACGACAACGACGACGACGACGACGACGACGACGACGACGACGGGCGTCGACGACGACGGGCGTCGAGCGGCGTCGCGACGTCTTCGGCAACCTGCATATTCCTCTTTCTCTCTTCCCTCCCCCTCTCTCTCTCTCTACCTACACAAACGGTAGAATCTGGAATGTGCCGCATTAACAGCAGAGATGACTTCGAGTCGGCGTACGATTCAACGTAATTATCGGCCGGATTAACCGTACTGCGCATCATGGAAATTCTTCGCACAATCATTTTCGTATTAATTCTACCAAATCTGAGAATTCTCTAATTACTCTACCAAATTTCGAGAATTTCGTTTTGTCTATGAACAATTCCTCATTTTCGATTGTGCTGTTCTATTGTCACGTTTTACAAAGCAATTTCTCGTGTTCATCTTCTTTTTACATGCGCAATTTATATCTTGGAAACTAAATAGGATTTTATAAAAGTAATTAAAATATATTATGCATAAGTGAGACGTAATATTTAATACGCAAAGTTTTTCTTGTATTCAAAACTGTAGAGATATACTTGAATAATATTCGAGTATTTAAAGAGAGAACAATGTGCAAAATATTTATTTGATTTATAATTTTTACAGGGGGTTTTACATTAATGTGAAAACGAGATTTCGAAAAATTTCTTAAATTAATCGAGCGTTAAAATGTCGAAACAAATACCACAATATAACAGTTCGCAAATTTATCCCACGCATCTGCTCATTTCCGCGATGTATCCGAAAACTGACATCGATAATCGACGTCGTCCGTTCAATTGCATACCGGATACATAACGATACGTACGCGTAATTATTTAGAACGGAATTAATAGTAACGTGATTTTAAATGTGTCTCGCTAATGCGTGCCCGCGTTTCCGATCAGTTTAATATCAGTCGGGACAATGTCGAACGCCCACTTAACTATTCATCCATCCAGCAATATTAATTCACGTGACCGGGAAATGTACACATCGACGGAACCGGACGCTCGATGAAAAAAAATACACTTTATTATTTTTTGAAAAGTCGAAACGTTCGACGTACCGTTGGCTCCGCTATACAAGGCTTGATTAAACATTCATCAAACCGCGCCATAAAGCAGACATTCCGACCAATCGCTGGAAATTGCCGAATACTCGTCGACTGCGACATAAATGTAAACATGGATGTTGGGAGAGCACCAGAGTAATTACGTGGTGAATGCACAGTACCTGGGATACTTTGTAATTTGAGGAAAGGTTCATCAAACGATGAGATATACGTAATTAGAAGATCGCATATGTGCAAGCTTGATTAATGCTTAATTGAAAAAGTCATAAACAACAAAAACAATTGCAATTAAATTTCATAAATGTAAAATCACACAAAGCATTGTTTTCCATTAATTTTAAATCGGCTTTACGTTATCGGAAATTTGATTCAATCCTTATCAGCAAGAAATTTAATATTGAAAATTTAAAAGTTATTTTGATATATAGTGGAGACAGGTCGTATTAAAAAATTCACGGGAAAATCGAGGCCTATATCATTTTTAGTTATGTAGCAGGATTTTATATTCTCCTTCAAAACATGCGTTGTTATTGCGTTGTCACACATATTGTGGTGTTACGGTGAATGGGATGCTAGTCGGGATCATTATTTCTCAGCTCAGCGCAGAGGCGTGAGAACCTTCTCGGGTGCATATAAAAGCCGCGGCTATCGGTAGAGACGACGCTTTGTGAACCGCAAGCTCGAGTGAGCATTACGTCTAAGCAAGTGCGCGCAACATCCTTGAAAAGTAGCCCAAGTGAATAATGACTCGGAACAATGCGAACGTATGGGGGGCAGCATTGCCTTGCGCTCGCGACTTTGCCGGGTGCATTCTTTGACGCGATGCAACGGCACTTCGCGCGACTTGTCACGTTTCCTATTCAGAAAGTCGACGCGTATATTTTTGTCGCACGAGCGAGAAAATAATGATCGCGATCACAAAGTGGCAACATTCGTCGCGAGCATAATCACGCGTTGAAGCACGCGAGATGTATGTCGCGCGCGACAAAAAGTAGATGCAAATGTCACGTGCTCAAGGCACCCTGAAATGGAGCATCTCCGAATAACGCGTGACAGGCAGGAAAATAAAATCCCGCTGTGCCGAAATAATTTCGCGAAAACTGATACATATCAAGATTTTATTTCGACTCATATTTATTCATTATATACACCGTTATCTGCAGCAGCTAATGTAATTGTTACTCCATCCCGCAATTCACGACAGCGTGCCAACATTTTTGAGATAAGATAATGCGTGATTATGATACATTATTTTATAAAATTACTCCTGTGCGTAACGTTCTCTCACGTTCCAACGACGTTTTTCATATCTACGAATTTTTTGCTCAATTATAAATCACCGATAGTGTCAATAACTCGCGAATGTGCTTTAAATAAGGATATCAATTAACATTCCCCTCTTGTAACTGCCGATTGCCACGTTCGGCAATTGGAATCGCGTGGCGACAATTCCCCGTGAGACATTTCTACGGCATTGAGAAAACTGCGGGATCCATTGAATCACGAAGCAATCGAGTCTGACGACTGAGTCGGGGATATTCGAGGTCGTTCTTCTCCCGTCTCTCGTTCGCGCCCTGCCATTTGTCTTCCCCGCCCGTGAAAAGACTTTGCCCTAACGGCCGCTCCCGACGGCTCGCGTACTCGTCTCGAACAAAATCATAAAAGTTTTAGCTTACTACAACTTCGAAATGCGAAATGCGGTCTCTCATGTATGCCTGGGAAAAAGGTTTTCGATGTTAGCCGCCTTATGATACTTTCGATCACTTTATTACTCCTTTTCTAGGATGTGCGTAGACAGGGCATATAAGAAAGAATTTGTAAAATGATGATATAATCTCGTTTCTTTGCAAAACTTGAAATCGATTCTTTCCTGGCAATTAAGGTCGCTCAAATCACAGTAAATTGTGCCTTAACAGAATATTGATATATCGACAATTGTGACAGATAATAATAGCTACAGTTTTTATTAGGCAAAAACTAAGTCCAAATTTTATAAGAAATCATATGATTTATATATCCACTTTATATTGTTCTCCTCATTCTGTATGCATGCGCTCATCAACTTTGAATTTTTCCAACGATGAGCTTGATGCTTACACATATGAGAACATTTACGATCTCAGAAAAATTCGTAGCAATCGTCAGTTCTGAAAATCAGAAAATTTTTCAAAGGGTTCCCTTCAAAGTCAAATTATTCTCTTCTTGCTTTCTCTATTTATTGTGCGTGTCGAAAGTTCACATCGCAAATTTATCCGTCGATGAAAATTTTAGATATGATCCCTCACATTGAAGCGTAATTAATTAACGCATAAGTAGCGCGCTTCAACGTTCTACCATTCACAATCGCATTTTCTGGGTTAAAGGTAATTAAGAGCTTATTATTATATTGTAACGCGTATTAAAACGCGTACACATGTCCGCGGTAATTTGTTACACTTTGTGAATTAGTTGCCAGCAAATTTATTAGTTGTTGAATTTATTAGCATAATTTTCCCCCAACACGCTAACGAACCTTCTCGCGTTTCGATCCACACGTGATTTTCTCGTAAAACGTAACCCTTCGGTTGCCCCTCGCGCTCGTGTTTTTCAAACACGTTGTTCGTACTTACCGGATTCTTTAACCGATGTTTGCATATTTAAGTAGCGTGAAGCAAAATGGAGATTAAGTCTTATATAAATATATGGCTCTCTAAAATCTACAGAAGAAAAAGGAGCCTGGTGATCTAAATTCCTAATATAAATTACCGAAAAATCTAGGGATTTTCCCGAATTAAGCTTCGGCGGTAGTGCACAAACAAATAGCAAAATCTTATTCTGCATTTAAATATAAATGGCCGTTACTTGCAAAGAAATCTAATTACGGTATTAATTAAAACAATATCTAATCTTGCACACTAAAAAGTTGCGAATACGAAAGTAGCATACAATTGAATTTTCGTTAAGAAAGAAATCGTCTCCAATTGGTCAAAGAATTTAAATGAGAGGAAAAGCGAAAACGCTTCGTATACCGTTGTGCGCAAAAATTCTTAAATTTCTGCAACGTAACGGCGGAAAGAAATTAGATGGCACCAAAGAAACCGTCTATTTTTTTTCTCTTTTTCTTCCCTCAGAGCGTGTACAATCTGCTAGGCGAGACGCTGTCGAGGCTGCAACAGTATGCAGAAGCGGAGAGGTGGTTTCAGGCGAGTTTGGCCAGCCAGCCTGACCACGTGCCGGCCCACATCACTTACGGAAAACTTTTGGCACGGAACGTAAGTAGCCGTCGTTTTGCTTTTAGATCGCCATCGCCTGCCATCGCCGCTCTATTTCACCTTATCGCGATCTACTTTCCAAGTCTGACTATATCGACCGTTACCACTTGAGAAACTTCTACCGCGATACGCAATATAATGCGCGATATCAACATATTTGGGTCAATACGAAGTCCCCGCTCCTCCCGGCTCTCACATGTCTGAAACTAGATTAATTTTGCGTCAAATGTTAACTATACTCCGATAGTATTAACGAACAATAACGGATGACAACAATTAACCAGGCTTTTTTTAAGAAATGAAAAAAATTTTTTGGGGAATTCAGCGCTGAATGTAAATCTATTTTTCTGTTTCTTGTGTTAGATATTGTTTTTCCTATGACACTCAATTTTGCGAATGGACGTTGCGTGTTGCATCCAAATTGTTAACAAAAATTGCGATATGTATTTCTGGGCGAGAGGAAAATTCGAAGTTGTTGTTTACTGTAATTTTGAAAATTCTGATGTTCTTCAATATTTACATGTTTTTTTATTATTTATGGAGATATATTTATGTTCAGCGTGACATGCATACATCCACAATTTAACGGATATAATATATTCAAAAATCTTGTCCAATGCAATAGAACAAGCTCCTGAACCGGTAGCAACCGCCAGGGGGAGGGGGGACAGACAGGGCTATCGAGTTCGCGGTGGCTCACGAGTCGCCTCTGCTTTCTCTCTCTTTAGTCGAGCCGCGTCTTGGAAGCGGAGAGATGGTTCCTGAGGGCCCGCAGGTTGGCGCCGGACGACCCCAGCGTGCACCATCATTACGGTAAGGCGCGACCAAGAGCTTCCTTTAATTGCGACCGCAGGAAAGCGTCGTCGGTCCTCATCGACGTTGTCTGAAATTCGTCAGTAGGCGTTTCCGGTTACTGTCTCCGTCTCCTTTTTCCACCGTCGCGTCGTTTCGTCCTCCCGCTCCTCGCCGACCGCCGAGATTCACCTTCCGTCTCTCGACCGCATCGCAATTTAAATGTCTAATGCCCGTATTTGTAGTCGTCTTCGACGGTGATAAGGGAAAATCCTCGTTCATTATTAAAGCAATGAAATTCGCTCTCTTAAGCATCTCGCTTTTGCACTCGCCTAACGCGCACCCCCGGGAGAACCATTCCCCCTCCCCTCCTTCTTTTCCACCGTCACGCCGGTCGCCGCAGCCGAGACCCCCATTGTAACAACGGTATAATTGATTCCCGATCCCCAAATCCGTTCTAGAAAGGAGTCCTCCAAGTTCCCTTCGATTGCGAGGGGGACTCGCGACGGGAATCAAAGAACCAAGATTCGAAGAGTCGCTTAATAGCAGGGGGAGATAAGAGGATTGCCGATTCGTCGAGCCGCTATAAATACCGTTGTAATATTTCCTGCGGGATGATAGTCGATCTGGCGAGAAGAAGGGCGAACCGACTAATCGAAAAGAAGGACGGATACGGAGAGAGTGCGGGGGATGAATCGAGATGCCATGCCGGGGATGGAGATCGATGGGTATTAAAATTCCGGAGAAACGCGGCGACGCGCTTCGAAACGTCAGTCGCGTTAAATTGCATCGAGATACGAAGACGATATTTTGCCGCGTGCAATTTGCCGCGTAGGTATCTTTTTACCATTCGCTCGATAGAACATTCATTATTAATATATACATATAGGTGACATAATCGTACACACAGAAAAATATATACTACCCGCAAGTAAATATTATTTGTTCTAAATATTTGATAAGTTCATATATCCGCAGATCTACCATAAAGTCATCGCAAGCATCACATTTACTCAAAACATATTCTAGATATTAGCAAGTCTAGTACTTGAAATAAGAATATTTAATTAATACAAGAATTTGGATTACTTACTATATACAGTCTACTGAAGAGAAGTATATAATACTCTTGAAAGAAGAATGAATTCTTGTTTTGAGCACAAAATTATGAGCTTTTCTATTGTAAGATTTGTGCTAAGTATATCTTAAAGCTATATTATTAAGATATATTGAAGAAACCTATTACTTAAAATAAATAAAATAAAATAAATAATTGCTTTTCTTGGCTGTAGAGTGATATTTTTCTGTGTTAAGCTTGAATCGCGTTCTTTCGCTTAATTAGTTAATAATAAATGGAACGTCTAATTTGAAATCAAAGAATTAATAAGTATCTCAAATTTCTACCTTCTCGTTTATCGAAGATGTTCGTGTTTCATTAAGTTTCTCTCAAATTAAAAATACCGTTGTACAAAAATATTCTTTCGTCAGATTTCTTTAATCATATTTTCCTGCAGTTTTCCCTGTTCAAAAAATATTGCCCTCAATAAACATCTTTCTCATCTATCAAAAATCAGATATACGTGTTAAGCGAAATCGATTTATTCAATTGCAAAATAACGAGTTATTAAACAGCTTTGCAGATTTATATGCATTAAATAAATAATTGTCGCATCGATTAACAATCTATCAAGCGACTTAACTAACTTTAACAATACATGACGTACAAATTGATCGAACGCGATGCGGTCTCTCGCGACACGCACCGTAATGTCTGTTTGCAAAATTTCCAGGGCTGTTCCTGACGTCGCAGGGCCGACTGGTGGAGGCTGCCGAGGAGCAGCTGCGAGCGGCCGAGCTGTCGCGGTCCGATTACGAGCTGTCGGTCGCGGCGGCCTCGGCGCTGAGGCAAGCCGATCGTCGCGATGAGGCCGAGGTCTGGTACAGACACGCTGCCAGTCTGAGGCCGCACGAGGCCCGCAGCCATACGAATCTCGGCGCGATCCTACACCTGAACGGCAAGTACAAGCAAGCCGCCGCGGCTTACAAGGAGGCACTCAGGTTGCAGCCAGGCGACGCGACGACCATAACGAATCTGCACAAACTGGCGGCGATCTTGGCGTGACCTGAAGAAGCCGAGGGCGACGACGATAGCGAAAGAAAGCGAGGACGAGGAGAAAATGAGAGAGGCGACGGTGTGTATCATACGACCCCGCGCGACGAGGAGGATCCCATCTTACCGATCTTACCGTGTACCCCGAGACCCCCCACCGGCCCGATCTTCCTACCGATATTCGTTTATATCTCTGCGTCGTCGGTGACGCGCGCGTTCGTCGTTCACGTCGACGACGCGCGGCCGACTCGTATCGCCTGCTATGGTATGTAAAGAATAAAGCTTCCTTTATTTTTCTCTAATACACAACGGTATATTTCATTATTCATGTGAATCCTCTCCCCTTCCGTAGATTAAGTTATAAGATAAGGCAAGGATCGTATCATCCGCTTCTTTATACAACTTTTGATACAGGAGAAATATTTGAGATATTTTCCTTAAATGCGGAAGTTCTTATGTATAAAAGATACATAGAACATCGATCCCGTTCTTTAATCGCAGAACGAAGTGGATTATGGGGGGATTAAAAGAAAGCTTAACTATCTACTGATTCTCGTTAATAGATTTCTTCAAATTTGTCGCAACGCGAGATATCTTCCTTCGCCTATATACACACAGAGCAGGTAAGTCCGCCGTAGATTCGATAAGAGCAGGTCGATAATTATTTTGAGCCAAGACACTTAGCCGTGCCGTCACTTTCCCATCTATAAATCAATCGCCCCAAAATGGAAAAAGAAGACGAAAAAGTCAGATCGAAACGTTTTGCGCGTCGTTCGAGGGGATTGCTTGCGATTTCTTTGATGGAGCTCTGGATGAGATAACCGTTGGAATTCTCCTGAAAAGACTGCTTCGCTTAAATGTTATTTCCTCTTTATTAATGCCGAATATTCCAGTTCGTTGAAACTTCTAATTTGTTGTCAAATCTGTAATCTCAATCTTAGTCTACAAAGATTTTACTTGCGTTTTTATTATTACTTTATTTTCTTTTGTTAAATATATGAAAATTATTAGGCATATGAAGAAGTATCTAGATTCGCTATTAGAATTTTCTGCGGCAGATATTCGGATATCCTCTCTTTCTCTTTTCCGGCGAGGTGCTGAAGCTCCATTAATATCGAATCTATTTGCACGAAGGTACCAACTGGAATATTTAAGTTTACACTTTAAATCATACCTCCGAGTGAGTGCCAACGGTGCGAGCGAGCCCGGGAGCGGAATCGTGAGGGGATGACGGATGGAGAAATGGCAAAGAGAAAGAGAGAGACAGACTAGGTGAGAAGGGGTGAAAAAGCGGGCACACGGAGCCACCTGTCGCTCCTGTCGCACTGCTGGAGACAGTCTCAGCAAACACTCCGCGACCGTCGTGACGGTGACGGCGGCGGTTACGAAGCTTTGTTCCGCGAAGAACTCGCTTCGTTATCTTTAAAGCGGAACACCATCAAGAGCGTCTCTTCTCCACGAAAAGATGACTCGCCCTGCTCGGCAGACGATGCGCCGCCTTGGCCATTTTATTTTTCGTCAACTTACCCATCTTTGCGGTTGTCTCTTCCCCGGCGTTACTCCCTCTTCGCGCCTTTATATTCTCTCTACCCTACCTTTATTTGCTCTCCAACTTTCTCTACGTTCCCTATTGTTTTAGACGCGCTTCGTGACGCAACAGATTAACTTCTTGCATTTGAATTGTAGAGGTATTAATTTCGGGACACTCTTTCACAAAAGTATTTACGTAACACTATCGCGGATATCATAATTATCTCTAGTTCTAAGATTATCTTCGTTCGACATCGCTAAAGATTATTCTTCGGTTTTTTTTGCTACGAGGAGGAATAAAAAATGCAAAGAATGAAGTGGGCGCCCCAATAGAAGAATTGGTGAAAATGAACATTATAATGTATTACCGATTTGTCGATGTGTTATTTTGCTAATACTATTCGCAGTTAGATACATTTATATGAAACAATACTCCGTTTCTTAGAAAGTCGAAGTGTCTCATCGCGTTTCCGTCTACTTTCTTCCTTACTTCAGTTTTCACGTCGCTTTTTTTTCCTCTGCATTATTTTATCTCAACTTCTTACCTTAGGGCTCCTCTTTCAGTGTCTCGAAGGAGATCCTTTATATCTTGTATATAATCCCTTATCTGTCCCCTTTTTAATACTTTAACAATACCCGACTGCCATCTCATATTTCACATCAGCGTTAACGATCACAACGTTATTTTTATTTTTTTGCCCTTTCACAAAGAACCGCGTCGATTTTTATTATTTTACTATGTATATGCCGCTCTTCTATCGTTGCACATATATTTTGCATCGTAGTTTTCTTACAATTTATGTGAATGCAGTACAGTGTAATACCTCTTTTATTATTTCTACGTCAAATTCTTCTCTCGTATTTATTTTCAATTTGTTTTAAATACTTCAACACAAGGACAGTTCAATCGGTCAGAATTCACGTTTGTACGCAGTTTCAACGTATAGTTCCGTCTCAACTGCAACAACAATGCCACGAACAAAATATGACAGCCGTCGCGTTACGCGGAGTTTTCGAGTCAGGCTTTTGTTCTTTTATCTAACCCCCTTTTCCCGGCTTACATTGTCTTACTTTTAGTATGCCTCCAGTCGCTAGCCGCGTTTATTTTTCACTTCTCCCTTATCCGCTATCCCGAGCTGAACGCCATCGATTTTTAACCGCGATAAAAATGGCCCTTCGCCCGGCAATCCGACTACGAACGCGTGCCATTTTATAAGCTTACAAGTATTATCATCATCCCCTTAGTTTGCTGTTCCGGTTCACTTCGCATTTTCCTCGCATTCCCTGCGATTTGTCTGAATCCGTTTACGTGATTTTCCATTCCTTGGCCTCTCTCTTTCATGCAACCGCCCCCCCTCCCCCCGTATGCACGAATGCACGTCTGCGCGATCTTTTGCCGCAGTTAACGATATTCGAATGCCGGCTTTACCGATGTACCTTGTAACATTACCGAGATCCTTACATTTCCTCACGTTTATTCTCCGCCTCGCTGCTGTTTTTCCATGATATTTCTGAATCTCGTTACTCATAGAAATTGTCAAAGATAAATCAGTAACTATTTTCAAAAGACCTTTGAGTGTTATATTTCTTAAAAACTAACTAAAAACCGTGAAACGATAAATATCTTACTGTTATCTCTTTTTCATCTTCCTACATTTATCTCTTTTTCATGTAACACACGTGTAACCAATCTTTATCACTGTTTTTATCTAATTATACTTTCTTTGTCGTATTATTTCCGGTTATAACGTATTTTTCCTAGACCACTAAATTTCTCTCCTTCTCTCTTCTCTCTTCCCCCCCCCTCTCTCTCTCCACTTTTTATTTTCCAGTAACTGCATTTTCATTAACTTTGCACGTAGCCTTTGCTAATTCGTTCGCAAGCGCGAACATTTAACGAGCGCCGGATCATCCTCGTTATTTTTCCGCTTTTATCTCTCTCGCCGCTTCTCATTCTCTCTTTATATTTACCCGTGTCCCTCCTGGACCTACGTGACCATTTTCTACGCCTTTTTGCATCGCCGTAAAAAGACTGCCGTGTCGCATACCTTTCCGCTCGTTCATGATTTAGCAATAAGTACGGCGCTTTTACCTCTCTCTTTCCGTGCCCTCGTGCCATCTTGCGCCTTATTGATACTGCCGACCTTTTCCTTCGGTACGCCGTAAGCGCATCGTTCGCTTTTACAACCACTGGCGAACAAAGAGTGCGCCGTCAAGTAACTCCAGTCTCTACTTAGAGCGTGTGTACCGATTTATTCGTTTACAAGTACTTTCTCTACGGAGCATCCCTCCCTTTCCCTAGCTATACCAGTCGTTCACTTTTTAACAGTTCTCTTGAACGATACTACGTCTGACCATTGTCTTCGATTTACTGCGTCATACCGCGCTGTGTCACCGTCATAGCGGTCTCGAGAAACGTCGTTTAAAAAAAAAGATGACTCATGTACGTTATGTAACGCAAGAATTCAAGGCTAAGTTGGTCGCGACAAAAATCACGTGCGTCACGATCTTCCAACGGCAGATAAGAATTCCTTCTTCAAGGGGATGAACGACTTTGACGTAAAATAGGTTTTCCCGCCGTCGCTTTTTTCAATGACCTTTTCTTCCCTTTATCCTCCTTCTCACAATCTACGTCACGCGCTGCATATAAGCGCTTGTCTTCGTGCGTCCTTCTAGCGTCTTATCTCGCGCATCTTGTTCCTTTTTGTGCGAAACTCGCCACCACCCTTTTGCCTTTGGTCCCTTCCTCACTTTATTTCTTTACACCATATCGCCGGAATGCAATAAGAGATGGCCAGATAGACGGACATTTATTATGCTGTAGGAGTCCCCTGGGAACGACCCGTCTCCATCCTCTCTACGTACAAGAGCGAGAGAAAAGCGAGTGCGCAAGAATGATTTGCTAAGGAAAATACCGGAGAATCTGTTGCAACAACCTGGGCTAATCTTTTCATTTCAGAATTATCTTTATTCTTAGGAGAACGTATTTTTTGTGCTCGCACGGAATGCTTGAAAACATGTAATTTAACAAATTATACAAGAATTTAGAAAGAAGGCCGTTATTCATGGGCCGGTATTCATAGTCAGAACTTATTTCAAGACCATCTTAAGTAATGTCTTAAGATGCTAATACAGCTCTATGATTGATTTATGACATCTTAAGACTGTACTTAAGATGGTCTAAATATAAAGATGGTTAAATATAAAAACCGACTATGAATACCTTTATGAATGCCTTTAAACTTCATTCAGATCGAGCAAAAATAATTTTCTTCTTCTTTCTTTTTTATTTTACAATTACTACAATTTAATGTAAATAATGTTGCATAGCAGTACAATCGAACAATGTCTTAAACTTAAATGCGCGATGCCGATTGACAAAATCTAGCTATTAGACGCGCTTGTTACTCATCAGTAAATATCTATCTCTATCCATATCGTAACCGCGCGAACTGCAACGCAACGTAATAAAGGTGATGGCACACCGGTGTGCAGTTCGGCGCGACGGGAAACGAGAAACGGCAGCCGGGGGAAACGGGGTGGAAGCGATGCCGGGTCGTTATTGTAACGATGTGTACCGAACAATTCTGAAATTCGATGTGCACCGGTGGAGTGGCTCGGCGAAGGTGGATGATCGATGCGGCGAGACGATAAGGCGACGGGTGTATTATTGCCGCGGTATGAAACAGTAAGAAGTTCCCATGAGTGATTGACGTCATGCCGCGCGGCGGCGACTGGAAACTTCGAATTACTTACCCGTGTGATCGATCACTGACGCGATACAGTTAGCTTATAAATAATAATAGTGACAGTTCTGTGTGCGAGTCCCATCCGTGCTGGACGCTACCGTTCGCTCTCGCCACATCGAAAATCCCGCATACAATCGGACCGTTCAATCAAGTGATTAAAAGGAGTCTTTCGAGGGTGGGAAGAGGTGAAGTATTATATCAACTCGGGGTGGAGAAGATAAATAAAAAGAGGTAGACGAAGGGGACGGGGAGAGACATGGAGGAGAATGGAGGCGAGCAAATTTTCCGCAACGACCCTCTTCGTCACGGGCCGCTAATCGCGGCTGAAATAAAACGGCCCATTAACCACCATCCGTCAAAGCGAAAGACAAACAGCGAACCGCGTCGCAGACGAAAGCGGCGGCGGCGGCGGCGATGGTGTCGAAGGGATGGGAACAACAGGACCTGCTTGCTCTCCTGTCGCAGGTAAGCGAGATACAGGCCGAGAGATACAAGCCGAGAGATACGGGCGAGCGAGCCCACCATATTCCAAAGGGGCAGCAGGTGTATCCGCGCAGCCTGATGAAATATTCCGCAGGGTCGTGTCACCCGAGATTACAAGATCGGTACTCGGCGGTATACGCAGGTGGAAGGTCAAACGGTACTTCGCCGCTACCGGCCCCCGAACTCGCCGCAGCGAGCTTCCCTGATTTACCCATCGCCACCGCAAAACGGAAGTGCGGCAGCGGATGATGGAAAATTCGCCTCCGACTGCGGTGGCTCATTACTTGTAAATGCGCGGAGAGGAGGGAACGAGAGAGAGAGGAAGAACGAAATAGACTACAGTAAACCGTATTATATTTCATATTCTAAACTCTCCTTATGACACTATACAAATTTAAAACCGTAATATCATAAATTATATATTACTCTCTAAATCTGAATCAGTGAATAGTCACTATACATATATTAAAAAGTAAAAAATTGAGAGATAAACTGTACAATAAACTCTAAATGCAAATAACAAAGTTGAAACCAAAAAGAAGGCTAAAAAAATTAATTTACTTCGACGAGAAGCACCATTAGTCTTCAGCTTTTCCAACACCCTTAAATTTTCTGCGAATACTTCTCCACGTAATAACCGAGTGTCTTGTTATTAGTCATACGCTTTTGCAAGTGCGTCTCGTGCAAGTTCTTCACGGGACGACATTTTATTTCGCGTCTCACGGAAGCGCTATTGGTAAGGTTGTCATAGAGATAGCGGCGAACTCTAACTTGGCGAAAACGGAAATAAAGAGCGCAAATCGTCACCGCTACGACGTCGCTAACCGTGTCGATCCATCACCGCACGCGCGACTTCTCCTCTTTTCTGTGTTTTTTTTTCCTTTCCTTTTCTCGCTTTTTTCTCCTCTCCCCCTCACTCCCGCAGTTAAACTCGCTTGCACTTCCCGTGGAATGCGACGTGAATGTCGATGAGCCGTGACAGGGCGGAATTCACTAGCGACTTAACGACAGCGTTCTTGTCGTCGCTACATCTCACAAGTCAGTTTTAAACGACACGCCGAGTTTCGCTACAAAAAGCTGCTACGACTGCTGCTTCAATAGTTTCTGTTGACTGTTAATGCTGAATATGACATAGTCGTAAACGGCTATTTGACGGATTCTCCAATTATCAGAGAAGTACTTTTAATAACAATCCTCGTCGGAGGAAACGACAAGCAAATATTATTATATAGTTGGAAGCTTTTCTTCTGATACTTCTTAATCATAATAGTTAAAATTATTATTTCTTATTACAATGTATACTAATTCTCTTCCACTCCTCTCCTCTCTCCTCTCTCTCTTTCTCTTTTATTATTATATAATTATTACTGACAATTAATATCAAGACAATTAATATCAAGTTATTTTACACTATACATATATTAAACGAGCGTCAGTAATAAACGTATCACAACGCGAACTGAAATCCCGAATTGGACAATGTCTCCAGTTAATGCCATATTCCGAGCAAGGGAATATTGCAGATGTGCGTATACGTATTGCCACGACGCTTCCGGGCCTGACGTCACATCCGCCTGCCTCAGCGTAACGGGCTATACTCGTCGGCGTTGTTATCGTACGGACACGGCGGCGATCCGTACCACCACCACCGTCACAATGTTATGCCCGATTAACGTGGAAACGGACAAAGCCCCAGCTTTCGTGTAGAGCGCCGTGTCCGACATGCCGTTAATCGCTGACTTTAATAAGCACGCCCGGAGAGCTTGCAAGGACCCGACGGCCCGCGATGACAATCGATCGCCCCGGCGCGGCGCCGTCATTGTAACGCTTCCGAGCGAAGTTGCACAATGAATCCCCGCAACTTCGGTTTAACTATAACAGTTGTAAGTTCAGCAAGCTGGGAATAGGGCGAAACTGTTATTGAAGAATTAAAGATCACCTGCTTCATCCACAAGTGATGTTTTCTGATCTTTTTTTATCTACATTCGATATTTCATAATTCACATAATTCCATTTCAAAGCTGTGAGTTTTAGAACAATTCGCGAAATAATTTCGGAAATGTTTCTATCTAAATATCCATAAACGTTTAAAAGCTGTTGAAAGGAAAAATTCGGTTTTTTTCTGTTCATGAGGAAAACTGCCATAAAGAGAAATTACTGAAAGGCACTTTCGCAAGAGGAGAGTTTGTGTAAGGGCCCGCAAATTAATACGAAAGATGGGGAGAGAGGGGAAGGGCGGTCAGCAGTCTGCAAAGCGCAATATTCAGCTTACGGAGAAATATCTATTACCCTAATGTGCTCTAATACGCTTGAATGTGTCCGTTGCAGATTAATTATCTTAATGCCGGCCTTCGTAGTGCCGTAACGTTTTAGGAAAATTTGATTACTGCGGATAAAGTCTAGGGGAGGTAGGGTATTCCACGCAGAACGTGACCCGCTCGTAGATCTTAGAAACAAGAGACGGAAAAAATTATCAGAGATCAAAGTTGGGCTCATGAATATTAATGTGCCCGAAGTGGAATTAATTTGCAGCATTTATCTTTTCATTCGGAGCGTTAACTAATTAATTAAATTTAAATGTGTCTTCAATAGCACCCATTTGCACGTGTGTGTTAGTGAGAAATTTACGTCGGACTATATTTGCACTGTAGGAAATAGGATGGTTGAGAGATTCGTACGTAATTTAAATAATATAATTTCTTACATAGTTACACACATAGTTACAATTAAATTAAAGCGGCGAAACAAGCGCGTGAGTGAAACAATCCATGAACCCCCAATAAAAATGGATTAAACAGACGTTCATCCGAGCGGAAAAGCGCACGTCGCGCGGGAGTTTACGACGTAGTTAATAATTAAACCACTTCCCCGGCTAACGAAAACAGGTCGTGCCCGCAGAATCCGCCGTCTCTGGGGAGGCCGAGCGCGTATAGCACGAGGATGTGCGAGCGCGGGGGGGTGAAGAGGCGCCTTTTCCACCATAAATCATGTCGGCGGAAATCCGCGCGCGCGGGACACGCGGCGGAGACGCGGTTCAACGGTGCGGACGACGTAACCTTAAGCGGTAACCGGCTCGCGATACCGGATCGCAAAACGCAATACAGTCACCGGCGAACCCGGCGAACCCCTCGACCGATGATAACGGTTTAACGATCGTCGCATCGCTACGCCCCCGCCGAGAGAACGAAGCAAATTACATTACATCCCCCTCGTTCCGCTTATCTCCAATTAAGGGACGGAAATCAAAGTCAGCTGAGCGCTAAAAAATGATGATCTGTACTATACTCGACAAATAGCTGCAAATAGAAAAATAAAACGCATACTTATCGCCGATGTTATTTTAACGCAGCGACCGTTGCCCCAATATTGAGCTCTTTAACACCGTTTCTGTTTCTAGCGCGTTACGTTATGCATTTTGTTTTATATCGCTGGAAAAAAAAATGCATTTGTAATATACGCGGCGGCCAGCGCTCGAAAGGTAAACAAAAAAAAAAGCTAGGACGTGCCGCAAAAAAGTCTTGCTAAAATGAAATTTCGCGAGAGATACTGCGACTCCCCGCGAATGAGGCGTCGTTGCGATATATCGCAACGTTGGACGACGCGACGGGAGAAAAAGCGATTAATCCACCTCGTTTGCACACCACATGGCCGGCAGCTGCTTTCGCATTCGGCCGTGGCTGGCTATCGAATGGAAATGAATTCCCCCGGCCCGGCGTTAGTTTCCACGAAGCGAGGAGCCAGGCTCGTGCTCTTTGATGTAAGCGTAACCGCCACTTTCGAATCATCCCGCTAACACTGATTTTTCCACCTCAAAGGACGACGCGTCGTCGGCACGATCGATTTGCGGCGATCCGTATGTGCGCGCGATTGTAAGTTGAAAAAGTGACAAGGCGCCCGCATATCGAGCACAAATTCCAAGTAATGACAACGAAATTATTTATTTCAGCAAAAGTGAAAGCACAGAAAAGTAAAATGTGTTGATAGTAAAAAATAAAATAGCAAAAGCGCTGATACGAAATTCATAAAAAGTCACAAGATGTTTATATACTTAAAAGATATTGTATCTTATTGAATATTGACGTAGTAAATTGTAGAATTAAATCAAGTATTAAAATCGCGTTTGCAAAAGTCTCTTTCTTGAATTACGATTAGACGTATTATGTGCTTAATTATCAGATGGACACCCGCCTGACGGAGCATACGGCACATTGTGTCGTCAGCATCAACACCGGCAGGAATACGCGAAACAAAATTGTTTGACGTATCATCTTCAAAAGAAAACTTTCATTAGCTTAATGAAACGGGTGACTCCGGCAAAAGCTAGGCCGCAGGCGCGGCTCGCATCCGGGACACAAAAGGGTAGTAGCAAGCAAAAGAGAGAAAGAAAGACGAGGACGGACGACAGGAGATGCGCCCTGGTAAAGCTCGTCGGCACTTTAATTAGAGAAATTAAATTTTCAAACGAAACATACAGCCCTGACCCGCTGCCTCTTAGCCCACCGCGGCCGCCGCCCGGTTCCGCTCTTCCTCTCGCAGGAGATACGATGAACAGTCAGAACGATCCATCTCCGGTAGCAAAACGACGATTGTAACGACGATAATGAGCAAAGAAAGCATAACAGTGTCTCGGTTTCCGCGGAACTGTCGGCAAATAATACGCATCCGCAGGTTATTTTGCGATGAGAAAAAAATATATATATAATATATATTTTTTGTATTTATCTTGGCTAGAAAATTGTTCTTGCAAACAGAACGTCACGAACAAAACTTGACGTTCTGTTTGTTAACCCTGCAGTGACGAGATGATTTACGACGACACAAGAGAGATGTCGTTTACATGGAGCTTTTTATGCGACAGATTTTGTCTAAAATAGAAATAAAATTGTTTGTTTTCTCTTTTTTATATCCACAAATAAATAATACTATTTTAATTTAAGCAAGAAGTCGACGTTTGTCTGTAAGATCGTAGGTCATCGCGAACGGGGTTAAATATCTTTCTCGTTAATTCCGCGCAGGTCTTTCTTGCCGCGATAGTTCTTTCGGAAGTCGCTGACTTTCGCGCAAACAACGGTTCTTCGTTCTTACCATTGTCTCGAATGGGAAGTAGCGGCCGCGAGTCGAGTGAGCGTGGCGCGAAAGAGGCGAGAACGGAGGAGCGAAGGGGTTAATTCGAAGGAAAACACCATCGCCGTGGAACGTGATATACCCGACCTTGGCAATTCGCAGGCCAACTCGAACCGGCGATTCGTTTTATTCACGATCACGAACGCCCAACAAGGTTTGTATCGCCTGCTTGAGTTTCCCGCTCGCGGCTCGAACTCCTTTTTTCCCCTCGCCTTTTCTCCTCTCATCCCCGACATCAAGCGCCGATAATTGACTTCGAAGTGGGTGTCGAGTAGCGAGAAATTCAGTGTAGAACGTCCGACGAACAAATGGCCGATCTTAAAGAAATTAGTTTCGAAGTATTCTCCTTTAATGAGTAGTCGGACTTTTCTCCTCGACTCGAGTGATGACGCTCGAAAGTCGCGAATGCCGCCGTGTCGCAAACTTGATATTTCCCGGCATTAAGTATTGCCTTTAAAATTATTACTTTTCTAATCGCAGACACACAGTCCTATGTGAAATCTCGTAATATTATTTTCTTTGAAATCCGGTAATCTACAATTTTATCGTAAAATTACGAGGCATTTTACATACAAAACTATATTCTATCCCAAGAACTCTATAAAATCAGTTTAACTTCTTTGTGCTCGAATTCTTTTTCATAATATATAAATTATTTTTGAAATATGAAATGGAACAATGATATATATTAACGTAAATTTAATAGAATTTCACATTTAGCATAAATGTCAAACATGAGTTGCTGAAACTAATTTTATGTAGAAGTTAAAAGGGTTTTCAGAAATTTAAATTCGAAAAAAATTAATTACGGAGTAAAGTAATTAGTTAATGTGAAATAATTGGATTTGTGCATAATACAATGGATGCTTTTCATCCATCATGCAAACGGACATTCATGTGCCTTTATAAATAGGCATATTCGTTCAGCCGTGGCTTGTCGTCTCTTTCCGCTGGTCATTTCCGGAATCACATCATAAAGCAACGCCCGGTATGCCAGGCTGAAACATTATTCAATGAACCGTACGTATAGCCATTACATGGTCATTCTTCTTCATCCCTGCTTACCTTTAAATCCCTCCCAGAAGGGATGTCGCGTGTGACGCGGACATGGCACAAAGTAAGAATAAGCGTGAAAGTAACGCTTATTTATGGTCCAACAAAATTTTACATGTCGACGAAAGACACGAGACGAGAGGGAAAGAAATATTAGGATGACGCGAAAATAATGCTGATAAAATTAAAACTTCTTCAAACGTATTAAACGTCTGCTCACTAAAATAAAATTATCTGTTCTTCCAGAAAATATTTGCAAAATCACTTATAACTAAAGTGAAATGTTTTTATTGAGAAATTATCTAATTTTTCGTGACAAATAATCTGAGAAATAATCTAAGACCTAAGAAATAATCTGAGAAATAATTTAAGAAATAATCTGATAAATAATCTGATTTTTAAAAATTTCCAAATTGAAGATTTTTCCAAGTTGAAGTAAATATAAAGAGCCTAATGTAGTGTTTATTTTTATCACACATCGAGTCATAATTTTAAAGACGCAAAGGCATTTTTATGATATAACTCTCGCCGATAATTCTCAACAAATCACAGAGAAACGACCGTACCGTACGTGCCATAACGACCATAAAGCAGCAGACGGTATTATTTCCAGAGGAAGCGCGCTGGCGTGTCGACGTATTCTTATCTCCATTCGGTAGGAATATTCACTTTCAAAATGACGTCATAAATTAGACGGAACTTCGACGAGTCTTTATTCAATGAGCCACACGTTAGCCAGCACGAAGAGGCCCTTATCGATCTGAACGAGAAGGTAGCGAATGGAACCGGATAAGATAAAGAAAAGGGGAGGTCGGAAAGGAAGAGGTATCGGGTGGCTAATTCAAAGAGGGCTTCTATTCTTGCGAAACGTGATATTCCGCCGCCTTTAGATATTTGCGGCTAGAATACTTCGGCTAGAAGCTCATTTTACTCCCAATCTGAGGTGGAAAATAGGATTATGATCGCGCTCCCCTTCGTCTTTTCGTTCTTTCTTTTATCCCTTCTTGCGTTCTGCGATTATAGTCTCAGTTGTATGTGTCAATCCTTTGCGATCTGTCGTTTGTATGCGTGTGTGTGTGTGTGTGTGTGTGTGTGTGTGTGTGTGTGTGTATGCGTTACCTCGTAATACTAGAAAAGTTCTATGAATATGTCTCCAACATGGACAAACTTGGACAAGCAAAAACGCAAAGTATATTAAACAAAAAAGAAGAAATATGCAAGAAGCAAATGTGAGAAATAATAGAATTGTTATTTCATATTACAGCGGAACTTTTACACAAAAGCCGGAAATTGAAAATCACACTCTACATTTCTTTCTTCTACTCTTGACTGAAAAACAATTTGTGAATTTGAGATTTAATGGAAAAGTTTAGGTTTAAATATTAGAATGCTCTTTTGTATAAGAAGTTAACAACGATCATTGTTTTCATATCGAAAAGATTTAGTTATTTTTCTTTTGCAATTTGCACGGTCCTTGATACAATACATCTACTGAGGAGTAAATAAGGGACGTGTTATTGCTCACGAAGGTGAAAAATAGAAAAAAGAATTGCGAGGAAGATGAACATGACGCACGGGGGAACAGCAGACAAAGAATAGGGATCATGAGGTTAATTTGAGAAATTTCGTTGGGAATGCTCAACCTAGCATCTCGTTTTATTAGTATCCTGGGACGCTAAATAAGGTTACCACCATCGTCTGCCATTTGGTCCTTTCCAAGTTGCTGTTCCTCGCTACGAGAAGTTCATCCAGAATACTAAAAATCCACCGCAAAGATATTTAGCGACTATTTATAATTTATAATGTGCTTTATATCTAGCACAAGGCATTACTTTTATCTTTGTAAATAGCATTTCGCGCCCTCTTGTCTCAATCCTATCGATCAGCTGATTATCGTAGTCACCATGCAATTCAACAATTCGCCTTGGCATTCAATTTTTATCTATCTTCGCACGTATTCAATGAGCAGCGCGTTAACCGCCGCACGAATATCCTTCTTTTACCTCGAATCCGACGGACGCGGCCGTTCGGAATGGTGGAACGAGAGTCGGGCATGAGACACCCCGTTGGCGTGGTAAATTCCTCAAGGTTAATCCGAGAAAAGGCGCTATTTTCGCAAAACGTGATACCGCCACTCGGCGGTGGAAACTTGCGGCGGCGCAGCGCGGCGCGTAGTACTCGTGGCGGCTAACGAGCTGGTAAGTCGTTTTACTCGCGAACTCGGACACTAAACATGGTTAGCGCGGTACTGTGCTACTAAGGTTCTCTCTCTTCCGTTTCCCTCCGCTTCTTTCCCCGTTTCGTGGAAGCAGCCTGGAAGCCAAGTATCCTCGACAACGAGGGGGGCGGTTATACCGGCCAACCGAGTAAAGAAAGAAGCCAATAACCGCGGCGCGGCGACTAGAAGAAGGATGAAGAAAAGTACAGAAGGGAGATGGAGCAAGAGATTGGGAGAGATAGGAGAGAAGGAGAGATAGAAGAGAAGTCGCGGAGAGAGCGCGGCGCAGGAAGGAAGGAAGGAAGGAAAGGCAGGCTGCCAGAGCTCTTTGGTCTTGGGTCTCGGGCGGTAACTCGATTTGTCGCCCGTCTTGAGCCAGATGGATCGGAAGTAGACGCGAACGCCGGCCGCATTTCAAGTAGACTATATCCCGCCCGGGCACCCTACACCCACGTATACTACACGTGTCTGCACGTGCACGTGTACGTTTCGCGTATTTTGTCGTGCAGCCGCACACGATGGTCCGGCGAGGATCTATTCCGTCGGACCAACAACTGACGACGACGACGACGAGGACGACTATTCCTCTCGTCGTCTCCACGGCCCCGTCGAGGACACCGGGCAAACTCGGTTTTACCGTCGAATGCGGCAGTATTCGCTGAACGAAATGGGATGAGGATAAAATGGCGGTAGGACGATAACGTTCTTAAGGCTGGCCAGTACGGCCGACGGTTGCGGGATCACGACGGTGACGTGTCGCGTGGATCAGCATAGTCCTTGTCCCGTGTCTTTCCGGAACAGAGACTACCTACACATGTACGTCGGGAACTCCTTAAAAACGTGTTCGTCGTACGAATGGCTGGCGCGCAAAATCTGGTAATCCCGTTGTACGATTGAACCTCGTTTCAATGCGAGAAACACATTCTCGATTTGGCGGAGAATGTAAAAAAGATAATTAAGCAAAATATCTTGGAATTGATCTTGAGCCATGCTTCTTGCTCTGGAAGATCTTCGAGCTTATCCAAATTATAGAAATTTCCCAATTTTCTTTTTTGTTCTCTCTATTGTGCTCCATTTCTACTCGTATTAGCTAGAACTGTGTTTAACGCGTTCTGCAAATCAGTTAAATAGCGATTTATGGAAATGGACCCAGTACGAATCCTCTTGAATTCTCAGCGACATTGCTACGTGTCCCTTTTCGATTATAGCCGGTTAATTTCGATCTCTCTCTCCCGTATCGGATTCGAGACATCGCAATCTCCTGAGCTGTCCGCTAGCGATATCAGTGGCAGATGTTCCGGGCAATCGCGCCAGGCAGAGAAGCCGGTTAGAGAGATAGCATCGAGAGATAGCAAACAGATCTGTGTCTTCGCTTGTCAGTCGGCGCGAGCTGAGCAACACATTGTCGCATGCTGATCAAGATATATCGTACACGCCTCGTGAAACTATCCGACGCAAATTCGGCGTTAAATACGTCGCGTCCCTGTCTCGTTAGAGAATTTCAAATTGATTTTAATTTAAATATCCCGTGAGGAGTTTTAATTTAAAATTTAGCGCTAAAATTACAAATACGTTACAAAAAATTATAAATATAAACATATATGTGCATATATTGATACTAGCAATCTGTTAACGATATTAAATTTAATTAAATTTAAGAGCGTTAAAAGCAATATTGGATTATTAATCTCTCACGCGGCACTACATATTATATTATCATATTATTTGTCCCAAAGCAAACTTCAAAGGCCGTCTTCTGAATTTTGTTACAACAGTGACCCGAGGTAAAAGCCGGCCAACGCGACGCTAAATATGGCCTACGAATGCAATGTTTGCGACACCGCGAACCGGACCGTGCGTCACAAACGACCGTGCGGCCCCTGTGTATCACAACAATCGGATTATCGTTCGCTAATTAATGCCGTCGCATTTCGCGGAGATCGAGTTAGCGCGACTGGCGGCAGCGATGGAAACGGGAAAATCGAGTTTCGCGCCGATAGAAAATACGAGGGTGCGGGAAGAACGCGCGGATCCGTGCCGCACGGCCGGATAGTAGCGGAAGATAGCTGGACCGTTGGTATATGTATATACATATGTATATATACATACATATGTACATACATAGATTGGCACCGGAACACATACACACATACACACATACACACATACACGGGGATATCACGAGACGAGAGTACCAGGGGTGCCATTAGCGGGGTGTGTTTTGCGCCTAGGTCGCGCGATCAACTGCGAGGTTCTCTTCGGTAAAGAGGAACGAGGCCAGGGTGGCGGAGACAAGGGCGGGAGGGGACGGGGGAGACGAGAAACTCTCTATTGTTACCGCTTTACCCAGCATGCATATTTAACGCTCGCATTCTCTGCCTCGCCCCTCTCTTCCCCTTTTATCTACCCCTTTCGTTGATGCACACGCGTGCGCGGATAGGTGTAAGGCATCCGCGCTTCGGCGATAATTCCGGGCAGCCATTTGACTGGACCACGGGAAACCGTGAGCAGAATTTCGATTTTTAGATTTACCGCGAAATCGGAGTAGCGAATAATTGATTTATCACTTAATGGATTAATCTAAATAAGAGATTTAATCAACATCTAAAAGAGTCGTAACATCGTACCTTCGTACCTCAAATATACTGCTCTTCGTACGTTAACTAATTATTTAGAGAGTGGAATGAAGTGATATATTTTGAATATGAATGATTTTGATATATGATTCATAAAAAAATTAATTATTTTGTTAATAATTAACTATTTTTATTAATATGTACAAAATTCTCAATTTTGAAACATTATTTTCAAACTGTAATTAAGACACTCATGTGTTCCTTCAAGAAAACATTGTTTCTGAATTTTACCGCTTACGATATTTCTCTGTCTCCCTCATCTGTCTTCTTATACCTTCTAACCGTAGAATGACCGAAATGAGTACGTCTTGCTAGGAATTCTTGTTCCGAAGGTATTCGTAAAGAAAAGTATTCCGCTCGCCACTTTTTTTCGACGGCCTTTTTCACCGCCGTGACCCCTATTGATCTTTCATTTCCGCGCTCGAGCGCAGCGTAGACAGATGGAAAACATTTGCGAAAGGCGGAAACTTAAATTGACTCTATCGGGAGGGGGAGGGAAAGGGGGTTGCGGGGGAGCGGAAAAAAAGGAGAAATACCGCGAGCGCGGTAGGCTTCACTTTCCGGCGCTTTCTGACGAATTCGCACGCCCGTTATAATTTTACGGGGTGTGCCACTTCACCGAGGAAAAAAAAACTCCCGCACTGCTTACAGACGGTATTTGCATATTCAACACTCGCATTCTCTTTCGCGGCTTCTGCTTACTCACGAAGCCCTTTCTCTTCGCGCTGCCGTTCTACCCCCTCTGCTTACCCTCGCTCGTCTTGCTTTAATTCCTTCGTCTCCCGAATCTCGGCTGCAAACGCACGTTGAATATAGGTATGGTCGGAAGTCGGAAGTTCATTTTCGCTAAGAAACTTTGATGAATCAAGTTACACGCGATGAAACCTATTGTATTTGTGACTGCGGGATATAGTTACCACGGGATACCTAATATTTCTTACATGTTAATATTCCGTTTGGAAAGAATAAAGTTTGATTCTAGACCGTTGAAGTGAAGAAGTCACATGTCGAGCATTTGTAGCACTTGATCACTTATGCGTGAAAATATATACATTTAAATTTTCTAAATATCATGTTAGAACGTTAACGTGAAAAACACAACTGCTCATTTAATCAATCGCAATATTTCCTCGCTTTAGACCGTATATAAATATAATAACAATTTCGACTAGGTTGATTTCAATTTTGCTCAATCGACGTAGACCATAACATTAATTACGCGGTTACGTTAAGTAATAATCATCCTGACGTAATAACACGCGAACGATATTAGCTGTTAGATTAATGTCATTAATATGTATGAAAATGGGTATTAATTAAACCGCGTGAGAGGTCAAATTCGTCTGTCCGCGAGATTATTCCCGGCTCCGAGCCTGTGTTCGTAAAATTTTATTATACTCGAAGCAATCCGCGGACAGTTTGATTGACGTATCCTGGAGCACGTGGGCCGTGCACAAGACACCTGTCACGTATTCTCACGTTTTTTTCCTCTCGGAATAATCTCTTTTCTGCGTTACGATCGAACGACGTCGACGTCATCGCGACGACCTGTTTATTCTCCTCAGTCTGGTCAGGTTTCACGTCCTTCGTGTAATACTAATATCTTGTCACGCACAAAATTGCAAAATTTTACCTAGAAACTTGACATTTTCCCATTACGTAATTTGTTATCTTTATACGTCATCTAAATCAATTCGACGTGCTTAAAAATTTCATAAGTGCTCTCTAAAAAAGCCGACGTCGCAAGTATAGTTACCTACTCTATCTCACATTTCCACAACCGCGGCTCTCTGATATTTATTTTACGTATCCTATTGGCGAATGATACACGCATTTTGACATAAAAAAAACAAAAAAGTAATTGGTATTGTAAATATTTGTCTAACGCCAAAACGACATATTAAAACCGTATTCATATGAATTTTACAAGGGAGATTCGGCTTCGTGTCTCTTGAGATTATAAGCGTATCAGCGGAACAACAGAATTCAATATTGTTGCGCGTATAACATTCGATTAATCATCGTACAGAACGGCCGTATTCCGACGGAGTGAATGATCGCGCTGTACGCACTGCTAGCCGGCGGCCCATATTATTTGATCATTAGTACCGTTAATTACGGATCTCCACGCTTTGCGCTCGCGGCACAGCGGTGGACCCGCGGGCGCAAACGCCCGCCTTGCCCAACACTCGTGATTTTCATTATCATTTCCATGGCGGTCGCATAACGAGCTATATAATGTGAGAAAAACGTGTCGTTCCCGTCATCGCCCCGTCGGGGGATTGGCGTTCCCGCGCACAATTTTATCCCAATTCACGCAATATCACGCTGAACGCGCTTATTAACGACCAGTTAATTAGAAATACCCGCGAAGATATTTCACTGAGTTCACGCACGCTTGTCGAAGTGTGAAATTTTAATAAATTCCACGTGCCCGATACTGCAACATTAACGCACTTTCTGCGAATTCTTTCGTAGATTTGGAATAGATCTGTTATTTTTCTCCATGAGACTCGAACGAACGGTTGTTATTGCGAAAATCTGTTCTTGCATTCTCGACCTAAGCATCTTAATTACGATTGGTCAGTATTAAATAATTGCGCAATCATGACAACTGGCATTAAAACCTGATCTTTTTCCTTCTATTATTAGAGAAAGCCTATGATTCTTTATATACTTTGTAACACTCGGTTACGCGAATTGATTTTCCCAGCGGATCGACCTGTCTTTTTCGACGCAAGGAATTATTCGCGCGTGAATTTTCTCCTCGAACGATCACCGCGCTTCGCACCCCATCTTCGAGGAGACAGCGATATTTGAAGGAGGTTCTTCCGTCTGTCGATGAGGACGCCCAACAACGATGTTGCGTTACACTTCGTCGTCCATATGCACTTCGTGCCGGGAATCGTCTCTCCAGCTTCCAGGTGAGATGAACGATGTTTCTCAGAAGCTGAGAAAGTTCGTTCTCCAACCTTCACAAAGGTTCTTCCGTGTCGCAATAATGTGTAAATCGTAAGAAAAAGCCCGTGCGATGACGATGGATCCTTTGACGCCCACCTCGTTATTTCACACCCGTCATACATTTTTGCGTTGTGCTCACAAAGCTTTGCGCGCGCGCTCGCGCCTTATCTTCGCTCTTCCGTTCCCGTTGTTCGGCACAATTCTCTCCACAAGCGGTCTTTTCAGATATCAATTCGAATTTAGCTCGCCTTAAAAATATATCTATCACAAAATCCCAATTTTAATCATTGTTTTTTATGCTCGTGGAAGCAACGATGAAATTCTGAGTCTGAGTTGCGACTCTTCAACTTAAAATTAAAATAATTCTTTAACTTGATCGCCAACATTATATAAAGTATTCCAAAAGAGATCTCTTATCAATTTCACCAATTTTAAAGTAAAGTTAATAATTTCTTCTTATCATTTAAATTTAATAATATTCTTTTTTAGGTTAAAGAATGGATTTTTAAGAAAATTTTGAGAAAATATTGTACCTGACAAATTTAACTCTTTCTTTCTCTCTTTTCTCTCTTTCTTTCTTGCTACGTTTTTTACGGAGATCCTTCAATTGACCGCGATCTCTCATACCAACCATTATTCGAGTCATGCGCGAGAAAGATAGATTATCGAATTAAATTTCATTGTCTTCCGGGGAATATCCTCGTCACGCCTCTTCCGTCATCTTCTTAGCAGTGGAACGTGTCTCAAAGCGAGCAAACTCTGCTGATGAACTCTAGCTGCCTGAGCTACTTATAGAGGGTCCTCGATCTTTTACCCAAGATTTGTGCTTCTTCCGATTACTTTCATGCACAGATTATCCTCGAATACACTTACAAAATACATGACCTGATAATCCTAATATACAGTATGACATAATTCTAACGCCCGCGCCAGCTTGATAAATTTGCTAATTATGTGTGACTTTAAATATACATCTGATACAGATAATGCAAGCAATCAATATTAATAATTATTAACATAAAAAAGTATGAAGAAGAGAGAGAGAGAGAGAGAGAGAGAAAGTTAATCAATCTGCTTTTATTTTGTTCCCTTTCAATGATGTGATCGATAGCTATAATTCAAACAGTTATATAAATATTAACTGCGTTCAATTTGCTGAGCCAGCTGAGCTAATGGCCAAAATATTAATGGTTTTCCGAGTACTTTCTCGATACTCGCACACAACGTCGAGCCCTTTTACATCTCAGCTCGTCATGAAACCAGGAAACATTAATTCCACGTAAATCAAACGAGTGGACACCAAATACGAAAGCGATAGGATCGAAACGAGCGCGAACTCTGTGCGAAGAACTCTCGTAAAAGTTATCGCGGCTTCATTATCGCGGGAGGCAAGGGTGGCAGGCAAGGGAGGGACGGGCCCGTTTGATGTAAGAGGAACATCAATAAACGATGAAGGTCGGAAGGATGGCGGGTAACCGGAAGTCGACGGCTATTTCGATCCCAGTGCCTGCACTCGAAAGCACTTTAGTCGCCGTCGCGGCATTGGCAGAGGAATTCGACCACGTGCGCGTCTATCCGCGCCACTCGACGACGAGGCTCGAGGAGTTCCCGCACGAAACGCCGAGAGCCGCAACTCGCGAAAGTCGAAGCTGCCACTCGTCGCGATACGTGGTATAACGTGCCGGACGGTCGATGTAACGTCGGTGCACTTAAGCGAGCTACACGTTCGCCTTCTGACGGACGTAAACTTTTAACGAGTGACCGTATACACCGGTGGACGGAGAGAGGAAGAGCGGAAAAACTCTCTCTCCTGCGGTCGCAAAAACGCAATGGCGACCCTTGAACGCTCCGTTATAAACCATACAAGGACACGCCAACATGTAGCACACACGTGCACACATGTACCACACACATATCTAGTATCCGTAAAGTCCGCAACAGCGAACGCAGCATGGAGAACGGAATGTAACGCAGGTGGAACCGAAGACAAATAGCCGCGCTTGAAGCTTCGTGCAACAGGCAC
Organism: Temnothorax nylanderi; assembly: GCF_030848795.1. Classification (NCBI taxonomy): domain Eukaryota; kingdom Metazoa; phylum Arthropoda; class Insecta; order Hymenoptera; family Formicidae; genus Temnothorax; species Temnothorax nylanderi. The sequence continues at coordinate 50,641 of NW_027249783.1, forward strand.
TGGAGTTACGGCACGTATCGGGTAATACGATTCTTATACGGTGGATGAAGATCCCATGTTTCGCGAACGGCGAATACCTTGTGTTTCCTCGTGGAACACGATTGAATTATGCGTTATACGATGGTAAACATCTGTCGCGCATTACCGTTAATATCGAGCTTCCTTGAATATCGTTTAGATAATGTCGAATACTAATATCGATCGAGCAACTATTGTTGCTCAAATTTATGATTTAATAAAGAATTTCCCAAGAAGTCTAAAAATCGCGAAAAAACCTACATGAGAAAATTATGTAAATAAAGAGAGCAATTCTCATTTTGAGAGATAGTATTCAAGATAATATTTGACGTATGTAAGTCACGTTACATAGCTGCGATACACGAAATATTCTCGTGAACGTATGTTTTGGGAATTTACATATTCACTACCAACAAAAAATGTTAGACACGGCAGAATATACTGTGACGCGTAGTTCTCAGTTCTTGTCACATGATTGTAACTGCGAGAAAATATTACGCATTATACATTTTCGCGGCACGACCTCGATATATCACACGACATGACAATTAGCAGCCGCATTATGTAGTTGTTGCATCCATGCATAATTCAACAGTATCAACACGGCCGCGATATATCATTCGTCACTTGATGAAGCTACCCTTGAAATAAAACATCGCGGATGCGAAACGCGCGCAACGTTCCGTCGGAAGCAATTTCGCGCGGATGAAGCAAGTTAAATGGAGCCGGATGAAGGAATACTTTTCGACTCCGCCCGACAGACGATCGTAGTTGCAAGCGGAAATCTCTACAGGAACGCCGCGCGCGCATTCTGCAACACCCCTTCATTGTCACGTAAATGACGAATGCAACATCGTATGAAATATGCATATTCTTGTGCAATAGTAGAGCAAAGAAATATATAAAGTGACTTATAATAATAGACAAATATATCGCTTTGTATCAAGAGTTTTAATCTTACTATCATACAATTAACATTTAATAGTTGAGCAAACGAAACGGTTTTACGTTCCCTAAGATTAATTTCCAATTTGAGCAGACGTGCTCTCGCAGGTAACATTATTCCTGCAAGCAAACGATAAAAAATATACGGAGACCATAGACCGAAATGAACTTTCAATCTACTGCGAAGCGCGAATAGAATGTTCTTGATATCTCGCGATATTTACCCGCCGTAAAACGGAGAAGAGACCTGGAGAACCTTGGGCACATAAATTTACCCTCCCTAGGCAACTCTCTAGCTCGCTCGCAACACTGACACACTGCACGCGAACTGGACTGAACAGCTAAAGCGATAGATTCATGAAATTATCGCTCTACTTTCGGTGTGCGTAACTTTCGTCGTTAGCGCGCTGCCGAGCGAAATTTACCGTTCGACGAAAATGGACTGCGGAAATGAATCAATTCGGATGTTTGTTATGCGCGCGTGCCCACGCCTCGACGAAACGTATGAAATTTTCTTCATTAATTCCGCGGGAAGGTTCGTTACCGTTTAAACGTTTATCCGCCTCTGATCTCTCCACTCTTATTTCATTAATTGCATCCAGAAACAACGTATTCTCGCATTTACTTAAAAAAGTAGGGCGAACAACTCTTTTTAAATTTTTATTTCAAGTTGTTGCAAGCTATTTGCATTTTCGAGAAAATATTTTCGAGAAAACGCTTGTATATTATTGCGTTTTCGTCATTATATATTCTGCTGTAATACTTCTCTACGACATTGCAATAAACTGTCGGCAAGTTTCAGTGCGTTTCTTCAGAAGGTGTAAATTAAATTTCGTGGGAACTCGTAATATTGCATTAAAATTGACAAAGACATGTAAATAAAATGGAGATAATATTCTGCAGCTATCCCGGTTATTCCGCGTAGTCGTAATAATAATTCTTATTCTTTTCGCTGTGTAGACTCCCGGTAGAATAGTTCGTTTATGCTCGGACCGTCTGTGCAGACCGGTAGTTTCACTTCTTTCATCTTTCTAAACGCATACATTTTCTTATTTTTGTAATATTAAAAGCGAGCTGCATAAATATTTGCCTGTCAAATAATGGCATAAGTTAATAGTAAGTTTATTTTATACTTATGACAAAAGAAGAGAATGTATGCAAACAGGACTGATGTACTTTACCTTAATCTCGAACTTTTTCCAAGTTCTATATCTTTTAATGTAACTTATCATTAACGTGAGTTCTTAAAATTAATATAAAACAACACGTATTTTTTATAATTTATGTTTCACCATAAATGATTTATTACCACGATTTCTTTATTATTTCTCATCATGTCTCTGCAATTAGAAGAGAAAACAAGCAATACTTTTTAGTCCAGTATTCTCCGGTGCTGCACGGTTATACTTTTGACGTCGTTTTATTAGCAATAATAAAACATGCCTCGCCAAGCCGAGCCGAACCGAGCGGGGCTGTCACTCGATTCGTCCGATTTTGTTGGGAGCTCGTTTGCTCGCGACGCCCGCCCGCTCTCGTTCCGCGCATCACGCGTCCGCCTTCCGACGCGGCTCCTACCGCTTTAATTAGATTTTCAATTAGATTTTAAAATGTGTACCAAGCTTCGAGAGCAGCCAGCTTTGTCGGTGGCACGCGTGGAAGTAAATTACTTTCAGCGACGATTACCTGGCGCGTCGATTAAAGCGGCTGTCTCTTTCTCTTCCTCTCCTCTCCGTTTCTCCGCTTATCTCTAACCGTCTCTCTTTCCCGCTGCACTCTCTCTCTCTCTCTCTCTCTCTCTCTCTCTCTCTCTCTCTCTCTCTCTCTCTCTCTCTCTCTCTCTCTCTCTCTCTCTCTCTCTCTCTCTCTCTCTCTCTCTCTCTCTCTCTCTCTCTCTCTCTCTCTCTCTCTCTCTCTCTCTCTCTCACACACACGCAACACATAGACACGTACCGACGAAAGCGCACATGCACTTGATACTGCACACTGTCGCACGTCGCTCTCGCTCTCCTCGCTGTTTCTGCATCCCGTCCCCCTCCGTTACCGTCACCGCCATACCGCGCCGCGCTTGTCGACGAGGGCCCTTCACGAATGCACACGATTACCGTGGCTTCGCCGGGAAAGCGCTAGGATTGCGCGCTTCCTGAGAGAGCCCGGGAATAGTCGCGTTTCGGATGAAACAATGTGCCACGGGTCGTTGATCTCGCATAGGAAAGTTCGACCTGCCGCGTTGCGCGCGCTACGCGCCACGCCGCGCCGCGCCGCGCCGCTCGGCGCCGGAGCCGGGCCGAACCGAGCCGCGGCGAAACTTTGCCTTTGATTTAACGATTATGCGACACGTCCCGAGGAGATTTATCAATGCCCCGCGGGAACCTCTCGCGATTATGAATGGACGGTTGAGAATAATCGCCCCCGGCGAACAAAGCGATCGATGCGCACGGTTGACCCCGGCTTCCAAAGCTAATCCTCGAGCACGAGCTACTTTTTCTCGCGTTCTCTCATTGACACGAGCAAAGTCCGTCTGAATACATCCTTAACGTATATTAATCTGCCGATATGCCTTGATTTTAATAACGAATTTTCTCCCTTTGAGAAACTTCACGCCGATATATCTTTAGTGAAATGTCGCAGCATCAGTAATCTTTCAGTTACAAACAATTAAAAATAAATGCATTGTTTATTTAAATTAAAGTAGACTCTTTTCCAACATTTTATTTGATAGCTTCTTCTGATTGCAAATGAGAACAATTCCGATTTGTAGCTATAAATATATCTCAAAATTATCAAAATACTGTTAATCTCGCGATTGTATTCCGAATTAAAATCTCATGCGAGGGTTTTATAATATATTCAACGCGATGTTTTGAATTTGCAGGTACGACTATATACTTTCAGTACATTGTTTTGTAAGGAGAAGAAGAATCGTCGCAAATGCTACACATCAGCTCTTGCACGGGGAGTCAATGATTATTTAAATTCAGCCTAGACCGAAATTATTATTCACGAGTCCTCGCGCTGATTGGCGGCTTTGTAACGACCGTGGGACTTCAATCTTCGATCAATTAAGAATATTCATGAGCCGTTATAGTTCCGAATCGCGCCGAGAGCACGAATTGGACGGATTTCAATCGAATCGCGGGGGAAAGTTCAGAGGACTGCACACACAGTCGACGCTTCTGAAAGATGCGATTTTCGCTTCGAATCCGGGCTTCAAATATCGCCGTTCTCGCGATTAATTCAACTCATCGTTCCGCCGTCTTCTTCGTCTATTCACAGCAATGGCGTAAGGCTTAGACTCTCTATATCCGACAAAGTCAATCTCGGAGAATTTTATCTCACTGATTTTTATAACAATGTGCGGCAATACGCTTACAGACCAAAGAAAACGAAGTTTAACATACAATCTGACGTCGTTCATAGTTTTTTTATTTTCTTTCTTTTACTTTATTCATTTTCTTTCTTTATTTGGTTTTCTTTTCTTAAATCTTTCTTTTTTTTCTCACTTTCTCCTATCCTTCTATCTTTTTTCCTTCTCCTTGCTTTTTATTTTAATCTCAGAAGGCTATAATATTGACTCTCTCATGACGTATGACCGTCGAAGCTGTTGATTACGCCACTGATTCGTCATATTCCACGCCATGCGAAATTCTGCCGCGCGGGCTGATTTCAATAAGGCGCCGCAGGAATCCTCGTAAAGCTTCGTTCGCGCCATCCGAGTTCTCGCGAGTTAATATCTTTATGAAACGATAAGGCGCGAATAATGAAACTGACGAAACGAGGGTCGCGTGATTAAGCGCTTTACGCGCTCGGCAATAAATGAGTCCTGACTTCCGCTAGCCGTCCTTTACCTCCGCCACGGGCGTGCGGCGTCTATTGATAAGACATGCATTTTATTAAATATGGAACCAAACGACGGAGAAAACATGTTATCAAAATGCAGAGTAAAAATAAGGAACGTCTCAATCTCTTTCGAAATCTTTAAATAAAATTTAAATACGTACAATAACACAAGTTGTGAATCAGTAATATTTAATGTGATTAAACATTTAAATATTTATAACATAATATGATTTTTCAGGATTTTAATTGTAACTCTAGTACGTAGAGAAAACAAAAACAGGCTCCATTTGTTATCACCAGTTGGTTTCATCAGTTTTATATTGCTCAATTACACCCAATTGCTCCCTAACTGCCAGTACTTCGTTGTATTATCCAAGTACTTTCTTCGAAATTTATGTACACGCATGACAGTAATAGCGCAACTATTTTCCCCTTTCCCGATTATTATCATCCGCAATGGCGTATCGGCTCATAAATATAGATTCGCTTATTTCTGGTAACGTTCCCTATATATGCGCCTTTGTATTAGCCCCGTGTTTTCGAGAGGAGAAAAGAAACAGACGACACCGACAAGATCTCCGCTCGCACATTTATGAAGTCTGGCGGATGGTAGAACAAGAGAGGCAGGAAAGAAGAGGGAAAAGACTCGAGGGAAGAAGAGAAAAAAACCTGACGGTTGTTCGCTTTACGATGAAAATCAACATTGCGAGACGTGAGTGGACCAAACGCGAACAAACATCATCCGCGTTACTCGCCCGGCGATAACCGTCGTCCTTTTTTTTCTATTTCAGACCGACGGTATAAAAACGCTCCGAAAATTTTGAATCTAGAGTTCTCTGCGAATTTAAGGTGCTTTTAAACGGGCGACAGTTTTCAACCGGTGTACGCTCGGCCAGTGTAATTTCCCTATTCCTTTTTTTTTTACAGAAAATGTACCCTAGTTCTCAGCCAAAGGGCACATCGTACAAACAGTGGATCGTAAAAACGAGACTAAAGTAATTATGCAATTATGTGCGGTCAGTTTAATGTTTTTGTGCAAATAATTATTTTCAGCTTCTTGTGAACTATAATACAATATTCAGCACAAACGCGATTAAAATATTTAACAAAAATAACATTTATTATGTTTTTAAATAATAATCATTGTTTAGATGTAAACGAGCACTGTGCGCAAAACATCATTCATGCGTCGATGACAACAGCCCTCCAGAAATCAGCATACTTAAATTACTTCCAGCATAAGTTATTCGTTGCGTTTAGAAGTAAGTTTATATCACACGTGCGTGTGGAAAGTGGCCCATTACGCGCGTGTTTTTTGTGCGACAAATAGCCAATTCCACACACCACTCGAAACAGTGCGGTAATGCAAAAAACACGCGCGTAATGGGCCACTTTCCACGCACGTGTGATATAAAATAGTGTGTGTAACACGTGCGGGTTGAAAATTGGACACGCGTGCGGGTGATCGCACTCGCCTTCGGCTCGTGCGTCCACTCCGCACCCGTGTCCAATTTTCAGCTTCCCGCACTTGTTACACAAATAACTATTTAACTACAGAATATAGTTCAAAAGTCAATTTTTTTTACGCAATTGGAATCGCGGCCTTCGTATAAAAGCATGATTTCTTCCACTCGGGGCAAAAAAAAAGAAAACATAATAAGAAGAATTAATAATTCTTCGCTCTTGAACAATCGTAAGTTGCCTCACAAAGAAAGTTAATTTCTTCGTGAAGCAAAAGTAACGACCACAGCACCAACAACAACAACAACTTACTAACGACCCTAATTGCCGTTCAGCACTGAGTTAAGCAATTAATCCAATCCCGACGTTTTCTACGTTGACAATATTTCCTACAGCGAATAATGTAACATATTTCACGTCGCGCTCGCGTCGTTATTATTACATCGTGATTATATCGCGGATTATGTGCTACGGCACTTGCGTTAAATGTAGGGGGTTTGCGGGGAAGTCTGCGCTACAGAGAGATGTCTACAATCCTTGAATTATTCCGGCGCGCCATTCAACGCAAGCAATTTAAACCGGTTACTTATTCCGACGTGAAGGTTCACTTATTCGACTTCCCAATTCGATTCGCAGATCTCACCACCGTAAATCTTTCACCAGCAAATCTCTCCTTCTCTCTCTCTCTCTCTCTCTCTCTGTCTCTCTCTCTCTCCTCCCCCTGATTTCCTTCTCTTTCCATCTAAGCCATTTTATTACGGCTCATGCCAATCTTGTACGTTCAAAGTGCCAATTACGCGAGCAGTACCCGCCAAGCATCCTTTTCCTCCCTCCACATCTCCACGAGGAGGAGTACGTACCGGCCGTAGTTACGGCTTCTTTTACTTCCTCAAGTGGCGTACCGAAAATCGAAGGGAAGCCGGAGAGTTATGAAGAAACTATACTAATATGGAAGAGTGGAGAGATTGCAAAAACCGATAGAGCAACGAGAGCCGGCGTACGCGGAAATTGACGTCAGCAAATTTATATTAGAAAATATATTAATTGCAAACTTTATTATTTATTGCGCTCAATCTAAATTGCATTTTATGATATTCCTCTATAGGGGAGATATTCGTCGTATTAAAAGGCTTGAATACTGGGAATAATATTTTGTCAAGCAGAGGTATAAGTCAAACGATTCAACTTATCTGATGCATTAAGTGTCTTTATCGATTAAACCGCAGGAAGCGCGGTACAAAATTTTCAATACCAGTAATTTTTTCAACGATAAAAGGTCTGGTTATAAAAGAACCTGCAACTCAAGCCGGAGCAGGAGAGTACTTGGAGGCTTCCTTGTCGCAAACATCTCACATTAATGGCGCCGCGAGTGCGCAAGCTAAAAGCGACAAGCACGCTTGGCGAGCTTGTAATTCCCGAGTACTTTGAGATCATTCGAGTTACGACTTTTTTTAATCCTGCTAGATTTCTAAAGAAAAAAAAAAAGAAAACGACAAGGGAACAAAAGAAGCGTTCCAACTTAAAAAGAGTTTTGGAATTATTTTCGCGTTTACCGTCTTTGTATTTTTATGATGCGCTATTTGATTAAAAAAAAACAATCATGACAAAATCTAACATTTACTTTTGAATTTTATATAACAATTTTGTGATATTGATTTGTTTTATATAGACTTTTATATAGACGTAGAAATAGACAAACTATCGCGATGGGTTAACTTTTCGTTATTCACCTTTCTCTAACGCGCCGTTTTTCACAAATCCTTCCTTCGCTGAAAGATTTTCCTGCCAAAGTTTGCGACGCTGCAACGGGATCGAACGGAGATACAACTCCTTCATCCTGAAAAGCGAATCTGCAGAAACTAATCAAAAGGAATCGAATTGGAGCGCCAAAGCTAAAGGAGCACATACAAGCGAGAACAGTGGAAAACACGATCTCTTCATCCGAAGACTAGAAAAGCAAAGATCGCGAAATGTAAGACGGTATAAAGGAATAACGCACTGGGTGTCCAGAAACTGTTGAATATCGGTTAAATAAACCACAGTGATTACAAGTAAATTTTGAAAAAATATATTATCAGTTTATTTAAAATTTTAATCTTTTGAAACAATAACTGTACTTGCGACAAACTAGCATAAGATAAAATCTGTGACTGAGAGGCCACGGGTAATTCTGCAACATCCCGTATGCCTGCTTTTTATTCTCGCCGTCTGTCATGTCTCGATTTTCATCCCGCTACACGGCATCGCGAGCGAATAGCATTCAGGAGATATTTTTACCAATATTTGACTATTGCGCACAAACGTCCTGGCGAATCGAGAAGCCAAGGCAACCGTGAGAGAGCAACGGCTAAGGGATGGCACATACAGACAGGACGACACAAGAAGCCTTATCGAGCAAGCTGCAGGATGTTTTTACACCTGGAAATAGGATCTTCAAAGCCGATCGAAGTAAAAACGAAAACGCGCGGACTCAAGAAGAGCGGAAAGAACGCGGAAGGGCTTCTGCTCCAGAATCAACAGACAAAGCAAGAAAATCAATAAAGGACTAGGGAACAAATCTTGATAGGAATTCTGTTGTTCGTTTTATTGGTGTGAAAAAAGACGTGATGAAACCACAACGGGACGGATCTATATGAAATCTTGTAGAACTTAAGATTCAGGCTTTTTCACCAATCAGAGAGTCTATATAGATATACATATATGTATAGCAGGATAATTTTCTGCAGTAATACTTAAATTAAATAATAAGTAACGCTTAAAATTTTAATTATATTAATGTTCGTACAATTTTATAAATTTACATTTTGCGTTTAACATAAGAAGAATTTTTTGTTCCTTTTGACAAAGTGCTTCTTAATCTCTTTTGATGAATAAATGATCAAAAATCTATTTTCCGGCGAAGATTTTACAGAAGTGATAATGATATTCTAGTAATAATTGATTCAAGATCCCGAAAAGGGGTATCATCTGCGCCTGGCGCGCACAAAATTATTTTATAATAGTCACAGTATAGCTTGCGATATTTCGTTCACGATGTAATAATATTTCGTCTTTACATCCCGGTGGAATATTCGATACGCTTAAGTATCAAACGAGACGATGAGAAAAGAGAGATAGAGAGAGACGGACAGAAGAAGAGAAAGAAGGAAAAAGAAAAACCGAGCTTTTTCGAAAAGCTTGGGTGAGCTTTCCGGGGAATCCGGGAGAGTCGACGGATTCTTTTAATCATGGTAACAGGATCTCGAAGGCTGAATCGCGGAAAAACAGGGAGCGACAAAGGTTGATACGCCGCGAAAAAGGAGAAGACACACCAACGAGATAGCGTAGAAGAGCGAGAAGACTGGGAGCAGTATAAAAAGGCAAACAGAACGACGGAAGAGAAGTGGTCGGGTTCGTAGACGGCAAAGAGGTAATAAATCTTGAAGTTGTCGTCGGTGCGATTCGACAGTTCGTAAAATACCGCTATACCGTTTAGCCAGTGCCAGAAAACAATTGCGATACGCGAATGCGATCCACGTCGACTCATCAGAAGTTTAGCACGTTATACATTAATCTATATTGATATTTACATTTATTTAATTATGTTTTAATTATTAAATCTAAAGTCAAAATTTTTTTCCAAAAAGTCAAAATGATCTGTAGGCTAAAATAAAAAAATGTGTACATATAATTATGGCTTATATGTACAATAAATGAAATTTTATACATAAGTTTTTTAGATTTCTGATTTTAAATATGCAGAAAAAATTTGAAAATTTAAAATGGCAGATTCTATGTTGAAGAAAATTTTTTCACTTTTTAATGAAAAAATTTTGCTTTTAGCATAATTCAGAATTAACGACGCCGACGTGACGAGAAATCTGAAATGTAGATATATCACCAATAGAAGGTTTCATATAAGTAACTTTTTAAATACTTTTAATCACTTTAGCCTCCTTATTGAATCTGCTATTTTTAATTTTCAAATTTTGAACAGATTTAAAATCAGCGACCTCACACAAAAACATTAATGTAAAAATTTCAGCGTGATTTTTTTTAAATTGCTAATTTTAACTGATATTTTATTTATAATTCATTATTCATGCATACATGTGTATGTCTCAGGAACATAAAAGAAATATATCGCACAAATCAATTATGAAATACATAAAAACACGGAAAAACTGCAAAAAGATGTCCTATATATGAGATAATAATAGCAAAAGATTAAAGAAGCGCTATTAAAAATTTACATTGAATAAACATTATGATCTATTTCATTTTAAAAAGCCTCATTATGTATTTAAATATGTAGACAGAGTGACTTTGTAATAAAATAATTATTTTTAATAATTTATTACAAACTGTTATTGTACACGGAGTGTACTTAAACTCATATTAAACGCATATTAATCCTATAAGTAATCCATAATTTTAAAGATTTAATGCGGTTTTAATTTATGAAATCACTGAAAGAATTAGGAAAAATTGCAAATTAATGCAAATATCAAAAATAAAACTCCATTTCTCAGTAGAATTATTGATTGCTATCAAGATTTTATGTATTTTAATTTCGCCATTACAAGTTCTGAATGCCCCGGCGTTGTTAGCTTATTTATCAAACGTGCACCTTTTTACAGGATGAATATGCATAATGCATCTCGCACGCTATCACGTTCCGCCTTGTTGTTTCCGTTCCAGCGCGACTCCCGGATTATTTCGAAGCGTGATCGTATTTGGATCCGAGATCCGGATAGCGATGGAGACAAACGCAAGTGGCGACGACAGCGGGAGGAAAGAAGCGCAAGAGAACGAGAGACAATACGATAAATCTCGCGCGTGCACGAGCTGCATAGGTATTTGATGCCGGTTCGCCGATCCGCATCCGCCGTTTACCGCACGATGGAAAACAGCCGTTCGAACAACCGCATCGTCGACGGAGGGCGGCGACCCTCCGCTCCGTATGTCGGTTGTACGAAAATAACGAGGTGGCCCGTCGGAGAGTAGGATCGCTGCCAGGGAATCGTACCGCGCCCTGTTCCCACAAATCGAACGTGAGGAAGCCGAATCCCACGGGAAGAGCCTTTCTGAGGGCGAGGACGCATTAAAGATGTGAAAGAGCGAGCGTACAAAGGACATATGACGACGACGACGACAACGACGACGACGAAAGACGAGGAATCCGACAACCAGGTATGTAGGCAAGACGGTTGCAAGGAGCAGAATGCAATCCGTTCCAGAGAGTTCAGAGGGAAGCATGAAATCCGAGGAACGCGGTGTTCCTCGGCGTCCCTTTTTCCCGCGGTGTTCTACTCCGAAGGCTGTTCTACATATTGTCGAGGGAGGAATTACGCGTGTACCGCGGAAACCAATATCCAGCCCACGAGAAATTTCCCCCGGTCGTCCTCGTCCCCGTCGTTCCCGTCGTCGTTGTTGTCGTCAGAGCGAAAGGGTCGACGCTGGGAACGCATGTTTGAAATAACATCTCGGCAGACAGTCTCTGCCTCGTTACTTGATAAAATATGTATAGGATACGAACGATATCACTGAGGTCGCTGAATCGTCAGTCGCAAAATTCCCGCAAAATCGTCTAGTTTCAATTCTAGTCACGGATTTTTTACCAATGTCGATCTCTTTCCCTAAAAGATTCATGGTCCAAAAATTGATATTTTCTGATTATATGCAATTCAAAGTAAAGAACTTTCGATATTCTTTTTATATCAATTATGACCTCTAACAATAATCTCTCTTTCATAACATAAAATCTTGAGATTCGCGGAACATCGCGAAAAAATTTCGAGAAAACGGGGCTATTGCCGTAGAAATAATGCACGCTCCACATCTGAATGGTACAATGCGAAATGTTGAAAGTATATGTGCAGACGTAGCTGTATGCTCGCGTCAGGGGATGATCGATGTCGTTCTTAGAGTTTCCGCCTGGCCGGAGGATCGCGCCGCATAATTTCAAAAAATCCCATTCTCGTAGATTGTCGCTAGTGCGATGACAGCATAGTCAATATCCCGCGGATCACGCCGTGAGAGGCAAACTCGATTTACGATTACCGAAAGCACCTATGATGCAGTGACGTGCAGGCGGAATGACAGCGAGCCCTTAATAATTCAAATTTTTTTTATAGATCCTCTTGTTGCATATTTGATCTGTCCTGATTACACTGTAACCCATGGTATGATATATTTCGACGAAAAAAGAGCCACAGTTCCATCAGTTCGCGAGATTAAAATCCGTATTTCTAAAAATATCTCCGGCGTATAAGAAAGGGAACATTATGACAGAAGAGTAGTTTAAACTTTGGGCCTCTCCTGCACGACAAGAAGAAGAGGGACGGAGGGGACGGGAGAGAGACTCTTCTTAAGGGAAATACCTTTCTCTCGCCATGTATAATAGAACAACAAGTATGACTGCTGAGAATATAATCCCCGGCGTACCGTGAAGCTCGCAATTGTAGATGCATATTTCACGCTGCGAGAGAAAGATTACCGTGCTGCCCTACTACTCCCGGAACCAACCTTATCCTGTCGTCTATAATAAAACAATAGGTAGACGATGATTCGTGGCGCACCTCGCGGTTTTCCCCCTCGCGTCATAAACGCGTATTATACTTGCCGGAAAATTCTGCCGGCACTTCCGCCCGGGTGCTGTTCGCAAAAACTCCGAATAAGAGGTCGACGGCGACGTGAATCGCGTGCGGAAGCGCGAGATTAATAAATGACGTTGATAAATCATCGATCCTGAATGGAAGAGTGGAAGCGAAAGCTAATTAAATACCAAAGATATTTCAAGTTATATGGAAAAAAAAAGACTGGAATATTTCAAATTTCGTGTTCGGCGCTTTATTTAAACGACAAGCCATCGGATTATGCAAAACGTTAAATTTCAAACGTCGTTTCTCTGTAATTTCTGTTATATCGTTTGTATCACTTAAACATTATTTCTTTTTTTTTTGCTTTTCATTCATTGACGTTGTTGACGAAGTTGTAATAAAGCATAATTCTGCTCAGCAAGACATCTTACAAAAACCAACAAATGTAAATCGTTACATAATTCGACAGTTTGAAGATACGGCGGCTTTGTTTCACCATCAGGCCGGAAGAAAATCTTTCGCGAATAATATTTATGTTTATGCAACAATATGCAAATACATGAGACATTTGCGACAGTTATTTTACCCTTTATTTGGATTCCAGTATTATTGAATCGTTGCACGTCTGTTAGTTTTTCATCGGTAAACAAAAATATCGATTCTCGCGCATCGTTCGTTAGTTTTCATATTAAATTAAAATTAACGTGACACTCGTTACCGCTGGGTGGGGTATCGTGTAATTAAAAACGGTTCAGTAATATTTAGAGACATTCTCTTCTTTTAAACCATCTCTTCACTGCGACAGCATCGCTGCAATGCATATGTTTAATTCGACAATTTTTCCCTTTCTTCTGGTAGACCATCAAGAGATTGTCATAAAGTTGATAACGTGACTGCTGTCATAGATTGGTATTGGCATATTCCATTGAATTAATCGATCTTATCATATTCACGTACTCGATCGCGCTATAGCTGACTGATGGGCGCTTTGTGCGCCATTCAAAGATAATCACCCGCTGTACGCTAATTACATGGCCGCTTTTGCCAATCAATAGATTAGTTATACCCACCTTCATCACTGATCCGTCATACTGTTGTGTAATCTGAAAGCATCTAGTTAATTTCCGCAACGATTACATTATTACTTCGACAGTCGGCGCACTTTATGGCCCCACGGTTGAACGATCATCGATTAATTCTCTCTGCGCAGACAGCCAGATAATGGCAATAAGCGTAATAATTTCCAAAGCCGGATGGTTCGAAGATATAGACTCGCGAAAAGTAGCTTTCATCGTATTATATCAGGCAGTGACGCGTCCTTGACTTGAATTATATGTTCCATTTGCGAGACGCCTCCTCTTGCCATTCTTCGCGATTTTTCAAAGTGTTCAGCTTATTCCCGAAATATCCGGTAAGCCGTGCACGCTGCGCGAGAAATGCATCGGATTTTAACCAGTTTATAAAAGTCGGAGCGCTCTCCTCGCGACGAGAGATCTCCTCGCGAGCGGAGAGAGAGCGCGCGCTTCTATAAAAGCCATTTATTTCTCTCGCGAGATATTACAAATATTATTTCTTACAAATATCTCGTAAGCGAAAGCGGTTCTTTGATAGCGAATGATTTACGAGCGACCGAAACGCCCGGGCGATAAATCGCGCCGCCTCGCGAGAGTTGACCCGGACCGACAGAAACGTCGAATTTCTCGCGGAGCCAAAAATACAAGGAGCAGACAGGAGCGGTGTAGATATCCGCGCGTGAGGGATGGCGGCAGGGCGCGACGTCGGGAACTGGAACGGCGGTGGCGGCGCGGCGAGCGCGCGGGATAGGGTAGGTGGAAACGCGCGGAGAAAACCCGTGGGTACGTAAGCACCGTATAACCGACTCGAATAAGAGCCAATATTTGCTCGCTCGCGTCGCGCGAGGTAATCTCGCTCGCTTCTCGCATACGAGAGAGGTGCAGACGGAACGACGACGACGATGGCGTCATGCCCGATACAGTATGTACATCCCTTGCGACGATCCTTCTCCTCCTTGCTCCCTCCCTCTCTCCGTCCCTCTTTATCCCTTTTGTCCTTCTCTTCCGTGAGATTCTCTCTTCCCAATTTAGCGTAGCTTTGCGCTAAGATGGGTTGTTTAGACTCCAGCGCGCGAGGGATGCGAGTAACGCGAGGGGTTTCGTCTCGAAAGCACGAGGATTAATGATGGAGTTTTAACGAAATAATGTAACAGAGCGCCGAGGGTACTATTGGAGAAATATAAATAATAATATGATTATATAAGCCGAGTAAAGAGACATGTTTCTATTGTTTGATTATTTCTCTAGTGAAAATTATTGTGATATAAAATGTATTACACTTTTATAGTATTATGGAATTTTTATCTGAAATTTTATAATGCTTACTAATTTATTTTGTTATAGTTTACGTGAAATTAGAGAATTATTTTATTTTGATAAATAATACTATTTAAAACAGATTAATGCGCGTACAGAGTTTGGTGTATCGTCAATTTTGGCTTTTCGAATTTCCCTCGGGAGCAAGTATTTCTCGATGCAAATATTTTGCTGGCATAATTTAGACATCGCGGGGGAAAGATTCTCGTCTCTTCTTGGGCTAAAATAAAAGGTGGAACAAGATCAGAGAGAGCAAAGAGCGCGTGCAGTGAGGCAACCGCAATAGGGAACTTTACAAAGAGAAATTTTCATATGACGCTTATTACCGCGCAATTTGGAAAAATATTGTTCCAATAAACGTTGTTAGAAAAATAAACAAGTTCTGATATCTTCATAAGAATTGTGTAAAAATTAATTTACGACCAAACTAAATTTTTATGAGAAATATACTTCTCTGAATGCGGCAATTTTCCTTAAAAAGCAGACATTTATAAGTGACAATTTTCACAATAAAATTTTACAATGAGTTTCGAGCAACATTTGTCTGATATGAATTATTATGAGCTCTAAATTGAAGAGAATAGTCCGTATAAAATGCATTTACTATCAAAAGCGTTTGCTTAATTCACAAGGCGCTTTTTAATTTCTATACCTCTGAAGACTGTTTCACAAGGTCCCTTTAAGATCTTGGATATTTTATATCAAAGGTTTACTCGATTCTCCGTGGCTTATCTCCGACTTGCCGCGAGCGTAAGATTCTTCTTTCTTTTCAAAAGATTCGTATCTGAAAATACATTAAAGACCGCCCCGGGCTTTTTAGCGCGATAGCGCGGAACTTTTTATGCAATAATAAGTGCTTTTAATTCAACCCTTGCTAACAGCATATACGTGCTTGCTCCAAAACACGCCTCCATCCGAGATTACGAATGCTTCAACGCTTTTCTCATTTAAACTTCATCTCTATTCGCACTTAATTAACTGGGAGCGTCGGACGCTAACCAGAATCTGTTTAATTATCTATTCCATAGTCTCGCCAGTATTATTCCTTATATCGCTCTACTGTAATTAGAACACTGTCGCTCAGAAATGTGAATCGTTTAATTTTATATTCACCTCGCGACTTACCAGAAATTAATTCTTAATATCTTATACGATTAATAGCGTACAACGCCTCTCGCATTTTTCATTAATCCGTCAATTTAAAATTAAAAACATCCTTTCCTTTATATCTTTGGAACCGTTCATATAGTATATTGGTATCTTATTTATCTGTACCTTAATAATGACATAATTGTTTGATTATTTTTCTGTCGTATAATATTTGCAAAATATTTTAGTGTATTTACCAATAAATATACTAATAAAACAAAGCAGATAAAGCCATCTGCTGTCAAACGTAAAAAGCATCGGTGGATTTTCGGATATTAAAATTCTCACTTCAGGCGCGAATAAACGTAGCTACTGCTCGCACGTGAACATGGTAGTCTGATAATCGGCGATTCAGCGGCGTTAATGCATTGTATCTCCGCGGTATCGTGACTTTTCGGCCGGGAATAAAAGGTAATCCACTTCGAAGAGTGTTCTCGCTGGCCGGTGGAAAGGGTAGATACTTATTGAGGCGATTACCGTTATTGCGCGAACGTGCTCGTGTACCAGCCAGTGGCATAACCCTCCCGAGAAGCTTTCCGGGCCCCGAACCACTTACGAACTCGCGCATGACGTTCCCGATGGTTACGTATAAAGGAAAGTAACGAGTTCTTTCACCTCCGTCCGCAAAGCTTCGCGCGAATACTTCCCATTACAAAGTGCTTCGCCGTGTTACGGTTAAATAACTCAAGCCCAACAAGCAGTATACTGATTAGGTATTATGTAAGGTCGTAAAGTGGGCTATCGATGCGCTGACAGAACTTCACGCCGTAAATCTCGTGGATAGGATAATATCTACCTCTTTCAACCATTCGTCATAATTACATTTAACAATACGTTCTTATTTTCTTTTGATTACTGATACAGAGAACAATGTCAAGTGATATTATTATTTTAAAATATCAAGAGATATCTCGTTATAATCTTTCTTAAGTGATTAAAATGAAAATGTGCAATCGCCCCGTTAATCAACCATTAATGGGATCACTAAGAAAATAATTTAACTACATACGTATCGCATTAATGGAGCCCGATTAAGGTAACAGTTTACGTTATAATAACGCGTGCGTACTGGCCAGCATTATAATAAATGCAAATGGAGTGTGTTATGCACGCGCGTTCCGATATATATACTGTAGGATCTCATTCCTCGTTCCAGTGGACTATGACCATATGCATGGGCTATCGGGCATGCGATCGTGCAGATTGGTAACAACGGTAAACTAAAAAATTACGACGGCTCTAATCCGGATAATAAATTATTAAAAATACCGCGCGCGATAGGGAGTCCCCCATTAATATTTCGTATAACGAAGCTAACGTTGCGCGAACCACGTAATTATCGATCTGTATCCTTTATCGAGACCTCGATAACCTCGCAAGCAAATACAGGATATCCGGATAAAGAAAAATGCATGTATTTTGTCGATGAATTCTACGACTAATTTTGAGATAAAAAAATATTATATTGAAGTAGAAGGTTTTATTTGCAATCAAACAAGAGCGAGGTAATTAATTTGCTCTTAATGTAATGGTCAATAATTTATCGATTTATTAAATTCTATTCAAAGATTTAAATGAATCAATAAATTATACAAAATTATGTATATTATTTGTTTTGTTAACTCTAATTTTAAAACATCTTTACTTCATTCTGATCATTTTTTACTCAAAATTGTCTCTTTACAATCCGTTAATGAAGTATTTGCTTTTTCATGAGATTTTCGCTACCATTCTTGGTGCAATGCGTTAACCACCGATAACGTACTCCTTTTTCTCGCGTTGCTCCTCACCGTAACCTTGTGCTACGAAACTTAATAGAGCGTCATTCATAACTGACGTGGTTGTAAGATGATATACACACGATAAGAGCGTGCAGACGGCTGGCATTACCTCAGAAACTCAGACGATCAACGAAGATTGGCGTTAAAAATGACGCGCGTGGCGATACTCGAGTCACAGCGTGGAGTAACGAGCGAACATTTTCCGAAAGTGCATCGCTATTATAGTATTATACCAGATTTGCTGTTGACGTATTTTGACAATAACAGAACAATCAATGATCCGCGATAGAAGCAACAATTTTAAATATATACATATAGCAAGGATAGGGTATACGAAATTGAAAATAATCACTCATTAGTGTTAATCTCTGAACATTCTAATTTTAGCTTTAAAGAAATACACAATTAAAATGAGGTTAAAATTAATATAAAATAAAATCGACCACGAGAGCTTACATTGATTTTAGTAAAATTTACAAAAACGGATATAAAATAAAAATATATTGAATTTAATTGAATATGTTTCTAAAATTATTATCTTCAATTATATCATTTAACGTTAAATGTGTAAATTTCTGTTCCAATAATATATAACATACTTGTCATTATATTATTCTAAATCATTATCGCGAAAAGTTGTAGAAAAATCTCATTCGCAAATACTCTCTGTTCTGACTTTCGGTGTTACTTATGCATTTTTGCCTTTGAAGCGGCGGAAGCAAATTAGATTCGGCCAATACAGACGTTTACAACGCGAAACAAGTCGACGGTCTTGCGCGTTTAGATTGGTTAGTCAGGTCGGTGCATCAAAGCACCCCTAACGAACTAATTATCGCTTCTCTCTCCGTACGGTCTACGGCGCCTCTCCTTTTGGAGTCCTCGCAATCCGCTTCTATCCTGTCCGATCCTCCAAACAGCTCGATACAGACATGAAGGTAACGCGCTTGTTACGAGATCCCGTAAATTTATTTCCTTTATTTACCTCGGGCTTGAAAGGATATCGATGAGCACTTTGTGCGCCCACATGTTATATCAGCATTATATCTACCGACACAATACAAAAAGACCTCACGCTACACTTTAATATACGTCTTTTTGAATATTGTTACTTTGTTAGAATCGCAAGTTTTCGCGCATTTATAGCTTTAATTATCGGTAATGTATTTAATGTACAACATGAAATGAAGAAAACATATATTATAGGTACATCTATTTTACATTTTTCTTTACAATATTCTACTACCGCGAAATGAGCTTAAATCTTAATTCGCTTCATGCAGAATATATCAAAAATATTGCGATTTACATTCATCAACTCGCGTTTTGTTTTAATTGTCCGGCGGCTACCATTCGCCTTTCCCCGTCTTCGCTACCGCTCCGCGCGGCAGACACGGCGGACAATTTCCATGTAAATTTTAACGTAAATAAAAACACCGACGTAAGTTTTAATACCCTGCCGAGGTTGAGAGCGAACTGTGTGTCGTCCCGAGAGTGCCAACGAGATTATTTGTGCGTTAGCGCCTCTGGTGGTTTGTCCCGGGCGCCCCGGCATAAAGACTTTAACAAATTAATTTATATTCCACGGCGACAGCCATTTTGCAAACTACACTCTGCGCGCCGTGGTGACCGAGAGGATTGGCTGACCCCTGGGAGAACAACCCCGATGAACTGCTGTCATTTTAACGAGCCGGTGTTAATCATTTGCGACGCTACCCGGGCATGTTCGCGCTGAAAACCCGCGTTTTCAGAGGATTTCCCGTGAACCATTTACACGCAATCACTCGAAGGAAAAATTATTTGGCCGTCAATCGCGGTGACAACACAAATATATTATATTACGACTGCCGATATTGATTATTAGTGGACGGATAGATATTAATTTACGAGAGATCATTACATTTAATGATTTATTTTAATCCATGAGATTTTAATCCATGAGGTTTTAATCCATGAGATTTTAATCCACGATTTATAGGATTCATTACATTATTAAATTATCCGTCATGTTAAAATTTACTGACGACCGTTAGGCAAACGATTGCATCATGATTAAATTTCGTAACGCTTCTGTATTATCCGTGTCGGTTAATGTCTGATTTCTTCGTTATCTTTGCGTATCACACCGGAGATTTTAAAATAATG
This sequence comes from Temnothorax nylanderi, assembly GCF_030848795.1. NCBI lineage: Eukaryota > Metazoa > Arthropoda > Insecta > Hymenoptera > Formicidae > Temnothorax > Temnothorax nylanderi. The sequence continues at coordinate 70,945 of NW_027249783.1, forward strand.
TTTTGCAAATAATATGTTTCGAGAACGGAATTAAAATACAATAATTTCCCGTTTTTCCCCCCTTTGATTGTCGATAGCGTACAATAACTGTGAAATCTCACGTAACAGTGTGCATTAAATGCACCGATTTTGCAGGATTTAACGCGAAATGAATTCCGGCCATGTGGCGATTATTTTAAATCGAAAATGCTGAACTTTCACCCAGCGCCGAATATTACGGACGACAATACAGCAGCAAGAAATACAGTCCATTAGCCCGGAAACGCGTAATGCGACGCTGTCGGATATATCTGTTCGCGTCGGACACAGTAGACAGAAATAGTACGTTACAAAATGTTCAATAAAGATATTTTGTATATAAATTTGTCAACGCGCAGCATCCGTTATTTTTAGGATGGCAGTAAGAAAATACGAGCAATATCTATAATACACGAAATAATTATTTTTGTTTTTGTAATATTCAGGATGGATATATCCCGACTAATTTAGGAATCTAATCAGCGCGCGTTGCAATTCTTTCTCTCATATTCGTCGAGTGCATTCTCTGTCCGTCATACAAATTCGCTTGCCACTGAATTGTAGCCATTAGAAATTTAACGAATCCCGACTGGTTGCTCCTCTCCTGCCCTTCGCCATTCGTAATTACGCCGCCAGTTGTGTAATATTTGAGATACAGTTTCTGGCCACGTCACGAAGTTTCTATTATGCTTACCATATTTACATGGTTTGTGCCTAATCCTAGAAACTAGATGACAGACAGAATTCTCGGGTTCCTTTGTCGGACGTCGCTGCGGTCCAAATTAATTATTGCATTGCTTTAATTAATAGTGGTGGAGTGAATAATTTTGAATAGATCTTTAGAAATTGTTATTTTTTTCTATTTTGTTTATCGCAAAACTCAGTCGTGAATGATTTAAATCTACAAGGTATCTGATATTAGGTATAACACCGCTCGTAAGTAGGTATAGAACGGATTAAACTAAATAAAAAAAGTCTTTTACCGTTTTGCAATTTTCGTAATAAACAACAAGAATTAATAAAAATCTGCGAATGAGCGATGTTACTTTATTATCAGACACTCTGTATATGTATTACATATAAAATCTTAACGATACTTATTCAGATTTCTTATTTCATTGTGTGCTAAATTTTCTGGTTATGTGACAAATTGCTAATTTATCTTAAAAAAATGAATTAAGTCACTAATTTTACGACCAATTCTAATTTGCCAAGTTTTTTAGTGATTTTTCTCCCAGGAAGTTTCTTGCGTGTCGAAATGCGAAAAACGGCAGTGCAAGAACGACGAAGGACGAAAACAAGGGAAACTACGGGAACGAGCAACACAGTGGTGGTACACGCGTTATTACGTCCTCCACGAGGGTCGAATAAGCGGGACGACATAGCAACGGGCGTGCCCAACGACGGTGAGGTGGGAAAAGCGCGGGGGGTTGGAAGGGTGAGATCGCAGCCGTATTCGGGCAATATGTTCCGAAATTGTTTTACTTCGGACGGCACGAGGGAGGAGCAGAAGGAGATGGAGAAGAAAGAGAGAAGAGAGAAGAAAAGAAAAGATAAAAATGTTCCGTCGTTCTTTCGTGCGAGAGCCGTGCGTCGCGTTGCTTCCTGCCCCGCCGAGCACCGCGGAGTAACTTTTGCGGGATGTGATGTGGAAAATTGGATTCAAGTTTGGGACGGCGTGTATAGGCGCAAGGGGGACGAGCCAGGATCGAGGGAGAAAGGCAGAAATGAGGGTTGCGCGGAAGAAATGGGAGCGAGAAAAGCGGCAGAAGTCGGAGGAAGAAAGTCATGTCGCTTATTGAAAGAGGATGAAGAAGGTCAAAAGCGAGAAGGAAAGAGAGAGGGAGAGAGAGAAAGAGAGAGATTCGTAAAATTCAGACAAGAGTGACGGAAATAAAGAGAAGAAAAATGGGGCGCGAAGCGGACACTCGACCCGGAAGACCGGCCTAAAAGACACGAGAGAAAGAGAGAGAGAGAGAGAGAGAGAGAGAGAGAGAGAGAGAGAGAGAGAGGAGAGAGAGGATAAGGAGATATTATCTCCGAAGCAAGCTTATTGCACCCTCGTCCGACTCTGCTGCCTTCCGGAACCCTTCTCGCTCGCTAATTCTTCTGGTGTTCTGGTGGATTGGGACGGCGTTTTATTCCTCCTTCACATTTCCGTCTTCTCGTCTCCCTTGAGAATATACGCGTGCGAATACGTGTACAAATACGCCTTCGGCATGTATGTGGTGTGTGTGTGGAGTCTCACCTCGGTAATTCACACCTCGGAAAAGCCATTGTCCGGTCCTGCACGGCCGTTTCCACCTTCGCGTCCCAGCCGTTTTTCTCGATCGCTCTTCATCGCGTGACCGTGCGCCAATATCGTGTTTTTGCCGGCGCCGAAATGAGACGGACTTGGTGGTCGGCACGCCGGGCTCTTTTGACATTAACTTCTGGACCAGCTCGGACTGGCGACGGGCTTCATCAAGGGGACTTTTCGCGAGGTAAACGAAATTTTTGATTTGTGGCGGGGACTTCAAACGCGGTGGAGGCGAGCGCGGAGAGTTGAAAAAGCGCGGGAGTTCTCTCTCGAGGATTAATGCATGACGGGCGAAATTAATTTAGATTGTAGATCATAATTCATGGCTGTGCGACTGCCTTGATTTACTAAAGTTAGTCGCGACTCGCCCTCTTTCTCTCTCTTCCTCTCGCCTCCCATTACGCGGATAAAAAGAAGATTTAGTTAATCATGCGAATGCTATCCGCAGCTGATGCACTTGGTCCGATAGTTACTTAAAATATATTACTATGAATGTACGTAATTGCACATATGAACGGCTTGAGATAATCGTTATACGCTCAAAGTGATGTGCACTGTAAAAAATCTAAGTAAAATTACACAAATAATAAGTGTAAAAATTACACAATTAATAGCGGAAAATTATAAAATTGCGTACTATTATTAAAAAAAAGTATCTTTATCACTCATTATGTAAATATACCTTCATATTTAGTAAAAAATTACTAAATGATATTATATTTCCATGAGTTTAAGTAACTTTTGTAATATTACGTAATATATAATGTAATATTACATTATATTATGTAATATTACAATTTTTGTAATATTACATAATATAATGATGATATGTACATATCATAATTGAATTTTTACATAAAAAAGTGAAGTTACACGAATACTGAAGTAATTGTATGAGTGGTAATAATTTGACGTGCGCGCTTATTTTTATCACACTAGCCTGTGATAGATGTTTGTTCGTGAAAAGTTGACAGCGCTGGTGAGTTTTCCAGCCTGGGCACAAAGAAGAAAGCTGCGACTGGCGGTTATTTAGCGAGTAGTCACCAACGCCGACGATTGTTTTTTATCTTGTGGATTGTATGCGTCGAGGCACGTGAAGGTGAACGCAGTGTTTGGCAAAAGCCAGAAACGTGGTGTTGTGCTGTATGCGCATTCGTGTCCAAGACTTCTCAGTGTTCGTGTTCAGACAAGAACACACGTGATCACTAGCTACGTAAGACAACATTTCTTTTTGTGCCGTGGATATTAATGATAAATATTAATAACACATATACTTAATTTATAAGTTTTTTTGGATTTATGCCTGACATGTACATCCTTCTTTCTAAGGGACATTTTGGGATGTCCTGTAGGCCTGTAAATCTTAACGACAGTTCGTCATCATTATAATGTCGTAGCGCAGTTTTTTCATACAGTAAAAATACTGCGCAACGATATTATAACGATATTATAACGATAATGCACTGTCGTTATGAATTACAGAATAGGCTCACATTGTAAAAATTTATGTAAATTCACAGTTTTTAGTTGTAAATTCACAGTTTTAGGTTTCAAATTACCACTATAATAGGTGTAATTTTACATAAATTTTTTACAGTGACCGCGGTGTGAATCTGTAACTTGTTACGAGTCATCGTTATCATTACATTGTTGTTGTAATATATAATATAGTAGATATGACTTTACAGTCAATTTGATACTGTAAATGTCTTGAAACATTCTTCTTCTCCTTTCTTTCAATAAAGATAGAAGGAGAAGAGAAACGTTTCGAAGCATTTTTGGCGTAACGAATTATAGAATCGCACTGCAAGGAACGTACTTAAAATATAGGAATGTCTTTAACAATAAGATATTTCTTGGACATCTGGGCTATTTAGCTATTTTTCAAATATAATTTCATTTCAAGAAACGTGAAAAAAGTATGCATGTCTAATATAACAAACACATTTTAAGGAAAGCCGTATACGAGAGAGAAATCACAAGGAAATTTGTCATATAAACAGCAGATTATAAATAATTATAACTTTTATCTGGAAATAATCTGAATATAATCTAGAATAAACACTGAGAAATTGAAGAAAAAAAGATTGGAGAAATTTACGAAAACGTAAGTATTACATTATGTAAGTTTATGTAAGAGTTAAGGACTCTTATAATATATTATTTAGTATAAAATTATGTATCTATTGTTGCAGTTTTTTTGGATCTGAAAAATTAGCATTTTTTCCACTCCTTCTTACCTTTAGTTCCTTCTTTTATCTATTTCATTAATATAATTAATAACTCTATAATAATGTCAAAGTGCCAAATGTGTCAACACATGTTTTTTTCTATACTTTCGTATAATAAACATCAAATTTTACATAAAACATGCCAGATTTAAGAATAATTTGTGTATATAAAAATTGCGGAAAACAATTTAACAAATATTTAAATTTTCAAAAGCATGTTTTTAGATGGCATACAACATGTAGTACATATAATACACAATATATCATTGTAAAGAAAAAAATTGCAAAGCTTGCTTTACAAATAGAGAAAATTTTACTAAACATTTGTACCGTCATATAAGAGAAAGTAAAATTGGAATTTATTGTGGGTTTCCAACATGTAAAATCTTTATGGCCAATACTTTTGCGAAAGGAATACATGTTCTGGCATTACCAAAAATTAATGGGCCATTCTATAAGTATTTTAGAAGAAAACATGTTAAAAAAAGAAGGAAAAATATTATCTTATGGGCGTATTAAGAATACAAAGATATTATGGATTCAACTGATTCAGTACAATTGAAAGCAACAAAGATAATCATGAGACATTTTAAAGAAGATTTTAGCGTACTTTTTAAAGTATATCCTGTAAGCTATTTAGATTAAATTTATTTGTATTAAGAGAATGCTGAAATCGACGTTTTTCGAAATTTTAAAATATTAATAACGTAGACAATTGTCACTAACCAATTGTGTTATACTTGTCGTATTTCATATGTACATATATATTATATGTTATATATATGTACGTTTAACCTTCAATATTCTCTTAAATCATACAGACATAACTTTTAAAAAACTTTAACTAAAATTTATCTATTTCCTAGGAAGGTACACTTTTGGAAGATTAAGTGCGCCTATTTCTGCACCATGCATTGTTATTTTAGGTATGTTTTTTATTTTATAACTATTCTACATTGAAGATTTATAATTTATAAACGTTTATTTCATAATTATTCAACATTAAAAGTTTCTCTAATTTTTACGTTTT
>NW_027249784.1:0-37500 GCF_030848795.1 Temnothorax nylanderi
CTACCTCCCGTAAGTTACCGTCAACTTTCGACTTTAGTAATTTTTTTTTTTTTTTAATCGCTGTGGTGGTCGTTTTTGGTGATTGTTGGCCTAATTAGAACGTTTGTGGTTCTTATTTTTGTTTAAATTAAAAAGAAAAATTAGCCTTAAGTTAGCCGGAAAATTTTATTTTTAATTAAAAAAAGCCTAATCGATGCGTAATCGTTTGCTGATGATTGTTGGTCTAATTTTAGCGTTTGTTGGTTTATTATTAGTCTTAAAACGAAAAAACCCGAAATTATCTCACATTAAAGATCGAAGATTGGTTTATTTGCCTACGTTAAGGTTTATTTCTATCAATTTAAGGCTAACATCTATAACTGGCTATGAATACGGGCCTTAACATCGGCAGAAATCGCGAAAAGATCAATGGGTGGTTCCCTTGATTTTATCATCGTCGAATATTTGCATTTTACTTTGAAATTAGAGATTAAATCAGTGTACAACAGCTTAACGTGCCTGAGTGCGTACCAGCTCTGCCAGTGAAAAACGCTATAAAGAGGATTTATATCTTATTTTTTCTTGCATAGATAAACAGAATGTTATCGGAAAGTCATCTAAGCATTTTGAGAAGAATCTTCGGAAAGATGAACGTAGAAACCAATTGTTGCAATTAAGAAGAAAGAAGCGCGAGCAAGTATTTGCGCAGAACAGAAATCTTGGTGGTTTTTCTTCGTCACCTGTTCTTATCTGCGTATTATAAAGGAATATGTTTTGATATATATTCCTTTATAATTTATGTTACACGGTTGCACCTGTTTTACACAAATCTTCAGGTTCAAAATAAAGGTAAAGTTATATATTTCTTTATAATGCATATTTAGTGTTACTTTGTTTTTACTGTGATCGAGTTAATACAAGTGTAACTTTTTTTAGGTTGGTTCAGCAGTTATAGCTGTATTTCTGAGATAGAGCTCTTTATCGAGCGGAAGTTGTGAATATTGATACGTGGAAGGATGCATACGTAGTTCAGTACATAGATTTTGGAAATTGCGCAATCGTAGATCAATATAATATCTATTCTGTCGAGAGAAATTTATGCATCTGCCTAGATTAGCAGTGCAGTGTTCCTTAAAGATATCGTACCTAATAATAGTAACTCGAATTGGTCTGAATGGGATAGTAACGCGCTCGATAATTGCTTCAGTGCTGATAAATACGATGCATATTCCATAGTTTTAATGACGATCAATATATAATTTCATTAAACCATGATGGACAAGATGTGAGTAATTTTTGGTGCAAAAGAATCTTGCAGCCTTTACTACAAAAACCTCGACTGAAACAATCAGTGGTAAGAATTATTTCAAAATTCATTTATATTCCGATGCACATTTATAACAATAGTTATGCATTTCATATGTTAAATGCCAGATTATTTGACACACTAAACATTATATTTTTTATATTTTAGCTCCAGAAACACATGATACAGAAGTAAAAGAACTCAATGTTATAGAAAGAGTGGACATAAGCCTCTTGAATGGCCAAACTCTCAAAACGAGAGTTTCTAATGTAAAAAATACAACCTAGTTTTATGTTCAGCTTCCATCTGCTTCAAAATGTGAAAGCATTGTTGATCAATACATGGCTAATAAAGATACAAAGGTATTATTTAGTACAAATGCATTTCAGCCACGAATCATATTCTGTCATATATTGCTCATAAACTTTATGGAAAATTAGAAAAGTAACTTCTCATTTTCTAACAACCATGAACTAACGGCTTGTCTTATTCACAAGCTATGATATCATTATTTAATAATTACAACAAAATCCATATATTTAAATTGTAATTTAATTGTAATTTAAATTGAAATTCTTCTCATTTCTTAAATGATTAAACAAATTCTAAGATTCGAAAATTAAACAAATTAGAAATTACTCATATTATTTCTTGAACTTTGATTCTGAAATATAATATATTACGGTGATGGAAAAGAATTTTATTCATGTATTTAAAATTTAATATATCGTTAACACAAATGACTAACATCATGAATCTGGTTCATCCTATAACAAATTTATATCTAGCCCAACATTCCTGAATGAATCGAATCGTACTTTCTGAAACTGTAGTAATATTTATAATTTCGACTTTATAAAATAAAATGTCTTAAAATATCATTGCACGATGTATGGTATTAACAGATAATATTAAAAATTGATTGTAACAGTATCATAATGAATGTTTCATCATAATGTTCAAATTTCCTAAAATAACAATAACTTAACATTGAAAGAGCTTGTACCTTCTCATTCAGCCTAACGATCGTTCGCATGAACTCAAGCGAATCTTATTGATAAGAAGTTAATATCAGGTGATGCCGCGATTATCAACTCGCGAGTTATGTCTTGGCACGGGTTGTTTAGTCTATACAAATGGAACATGGAAGCGAGCTGTGGTGATTAACTGTACACGGTCCGTCGGGTTTGATGTAAAGTTCATTGATACTGGGGCATACGATGAAATCCTGAATGATGAGAGTGTACATAGACAGATATTTACAAATATTTCTACAGGTTTTATTGCTTCCACGATGCGAGTTAATGCCATATATCATGTTGCAATACGAAATTGTCATATTGGAACTGTTGAAATTATGAATATGTATAAATAAGAAACTTGTAGTTTTGATATTCATTAATTCCCATTATTAATATGACAATCTAATGATCTAGGCTTTAGCTCTACCTGGAGAGCTCGTAGTCATGCAGAACCAAGCGTTAGAATGCTCCCTACAAGATGTGCCAGCGTCGTCCAACGTAGAATAAACCAATTGAAGGAACTCGAAGGCAAGAAGTGTTAGTCTATGTGAAGAAGTCATAATAGCAGGTTTGTATAAATTTTACGCTGCAGTTACAAATATATAGTAAGTTTCAAATAATATTAACATTTTCTTGGATATTACCATCTTTTGTTCGTATAGACTTATATCGTAAATTATACGATCTATCCGGCAATGGGATAATGAATACTGAGGAGAAGATACACCCGTATGTCCGATGCCTATTCTAAGTTCAACTCACAAGGTCTCGGTGTCGTATGGCGGATCATTCTACCAATATCTGGTTGCAACGGTATTCGGACGTGGATATTGAGACTAAACTGTCGGAAGATCTTCAACAGTATTACACTATTCTGGTCAAAGACTCGAGCCAGAGGTACATTTATTATGCGCAACGAAATATTTAGACGACGGTCAATGGTACAGAGGAAGAATCGTTAGTCTCACCGAAACAATGGCCTATGTTAATTACATTGACTACGGCAACACTGAGGAAGTTGCTCTAGACTCGATCATGATTTTGGAACCGCAATTTTATGAACCCTATCAATTAGCCATAATGTATCGTTATCTGTATCTTTTATTGGCACTGAGCTGACAGAAGGGCATATTACAAGATCATTTGATGAATAAAGATTTCTCGGCTGTATTTTACAACGTACACAAGAAGTGGATCGTCGATCTGATCGAAAATGAAGAAAAGCTCAGCGATAGATTCCGCAAGGGTTCAATTTCAAACTGTTTCATAAATCTTTTACAACTGGGATGCTCTCTTCTGGTGGCACGGCAATCTTGCGTGGCATTTTGTCGAATCTATAAAGCAATTATTTTATTGTACTTATGTAAACATATCATATATACACTACACGTAAAACCAAAGTAACACTAAATATGCATTATAAAGAAATATATAACTTTACCTTTTATTTGAACCTTGAAGATTTTGTAAAACAGGTGCAAGCTGTAACATAAATTATAAAAGAATATATATCAAAAAATATTTCTAGGTGCAATTAGCATGTTTATATTAGTTCTAAATAATAGAAAAAAAAGTATGCATACACACACATATTAAAATAATCCAAATATCATAAATAATAAAAAGATTTTCAATATTTGTCAAAAATGAAATATACGTTTAAATGTATGCATACATTTTAGTTTTATTAATAAAAAAATGTAAAACTATATATATATTTTTTTATACATACTTTCTGCAACTGAAGGGAAGAATATTAAAATACTTTGTGCGGCTGATGGATGAACGTGAAAATCCAAAAATATAAGATGCGAGTCAATATCCAGTAATCCATCACATTCAAATGAGACTTTCTCGCCAAAAAGATATCTTTGTAAAACAAACTTCTTTGCTTTTGTGATCCAGCACGCCGTAACATATTTAAGCAATTGGCTGCAGTGTCCAATTCAAGAACTTTTTCTTCGGAAATCCATTTTGAAATTGCATGTTGCACAGATTGTTTATACTCTTGACGTTTCTATTTTACCGTTTAAAACGTATCAAACAATAATCGATGAGTAACACGTTTGACATGCGCAATATAAAATTTACAAAGAGTAAACTCTTCACAATAAAGAATGAATTAATTTCTATATTCTATTCTAAGATTTTTAACACTTTGAGTGCCATGTCACCCATATCTGGGTGTCATCTGCTAGAAATTTCCGCAAAGGTCGTCCATTTGTGAGTGACGGTCTTATTTATCCAATTAAAAATAATTTTACTAAATATTTAAGACGTTAAACAAATAATGTAAATTTTATTAAGACATAAGAAAAGCAATAAAATATTAAAACATATAAATCTTTGGAGCAAATATAGAAATTAATCAATTCTTTATTGTGAAGAGTTTACTCTTTGTAAATTTATATAAAGTGTTAAACGTATCATTACTTACCTTAATATGAAGTCCTTTGAATATTATGCACTGCAATTATTGTAGAAGGTAAACCTTGAGCAAGGCAAGACACGATAATTTCCTTGTCTCAATCGCCTATAATATCTCTGCGTACCATCGTTTGCTTGACTCGCGACAGAAGTAACAAAGAGTAACGTGGTAGCAACTTTGGCTGCATCTAATGTTGCTAAAACGTCACCCATCGATGGTACGATGATAGAAACCACTGTTTCAGTCTTGGAACACTAAATTAATACAAATACATATATATATATATAATATTAACAAATTTTTAATTTACCTCACTAATAATAGAATAAACAAGTTCTTTTCCTGCTTTATAGCGTACCCAATATGTATAATGCCATTTGGACTAGTAGCAACATTAGCAGTTTCGTCCATGTTAGTTACAGCAGATACAATGTTCTTTAAATTGTATCTGCTGTAACTAATTAACAATGTCCACGTCACTTTGCAACGGTATGACCCAGATAAGAACAGGTGACGAAGAAAAACCACCGAGATTTCTGTTCTGCGCAAATACTTGCTCGCGCTTCTTTCTTCTTAATTGCAACAATTGGTTTCTACGTTCATCTTTCCGAAGATTCTTCTCAAAATGCTTAGATGACTTTCCGATAACATTCTGTTTATCTATGCAAGAAAAAATAAGATATAAATCCTCTTTATAGCGTTTTTCACTGTCAGAGCTGGTACGCACTCAGTGCACGTTAAAGCTGTTGTACACTGATTTAATCTCTAATATTCAAAGTAAAATGCAAATATTTCGACTGATAAAATCAAGGGAACCACCATGTTTCTTGATCTTTTCGCGATTTTCTGCCGATGTTAAGGCCCGTATTCATAGCCAGTTTTATAGATGTTAGCCTTAAATTGATAGAAATAAACCTTAAGTCGTAGGCAAATAAACCAATCTTCGATTACTTTAATGTGAGATAATTTTTCGGTTTTTTTCGTTTTTAAGACTAATAATAAACCAACAAACGCTAAAATTAGACCAACAATCATCAGCAAACGATTACGCATCGATTAGGCTTTTTTTTAATTAAAAATAAAATTTTTCCGGCTAACTTAAGGCTAATTTTTCTTTTTTAATTTAAACAAAAATTAAGAACCAACAAACGTTCTAATTAGGCCAACAATCACCAACAAACGACCAACAAACGATTAAAAAAAAAAAAAATTAATAAAGTCGAAGTTGACCGGCTAACTTACGGGAGGTAGACATATGCTATAGACGCGGCAACGCCGCGCGGCGTTGCCGCGTCTATGGATTCTTTAGCAATACGGCCTGAACCTGAAAATGCTTTCTGGCCGTCCGTAGCAGAAGGCAGTAACGTATCAAGGCTGATAAGCACCCGCTTTTTATAAATTACATATATTCTTATGCACACATGTGCGTATATATATATAATATGTATCTAATTATTATGTGTATGTTTATAATTGTCTGATGACAAATAATAACAGTAGCATAATTGAGAATGTGAATTAGTATACATAGTATGTATTGACGCGGGTACTTATTAGACGTGGCAATTTACTGCATCTCTTGCACCTCAAATAATTTTTTTCTTGTAATGTAAATGAATGATGTAAAACTCTTTCAAAGGATCTATCCATTCTTGATGGGGTAAAATAATAACTTCTATAACAAATGCAATAAATATTAAATTTATAGTATTGATTTATATAACTAATTTTATTCTGTCCTTATATATAGAAAAATATACACTCAGTCTTAGCATCAGAGTAGAGGGTAACGCAGCTGATGAACAGTATAGATAACAAACTGAATAAAAATCTTAATTATTATAACATAATGATATATTAATAAGATTTTTATTCAGTTTGTTATTATATCTATACTGTTCATCAGCTGCGTTACCCTCTACTCTGATGCTAAGACTGAGTGTATATTTTTCTATATAAAGACAGAATAAAATTAATTATATAAATCAATACTATAAATTTAATATTTATTGCATTTGTTATAGAAGTTATTATTTTACCCCATCAAGAATGGATAGATCCTTTGAAAGAGTTTACATAAAAAGCTCAGCGTTGGAAACCTCATATTATTCATAATTCTCCATTATTTGTTTAAATCTACGCAGGTTCCTTTTCAGTAAGATTGATAGTCTGAAGTAATAGGTGATGGCAAAAAATCTGAAATTATTGCACTATCATGCAGAAGCACTAAGAATTTAAATATATATTTTATGCATATTAAAAGATATATTAGCAATCAGTCTAATTAGAAAAAAGATGTACCAGATAATAAAAAAGAAATTGTATATAAAAAAATGGTTTCTAATATGTATTCAGAGAATGTTGATTTATCATATTATTCTTTCAAACTTGCTTTCCTCCTTTTGAAAATTTACACCAAGAGAAACTTTTGTAACATATTACTTTGTATTGATTTTTTTAAACATCTTTATTTCTTAAAAAGGAAACGAAAACCGTAGAAGAAAATTATTAAACTTATTTTTATTGTGTTGAGAATTCATTCAATTTTATCGCTACGTGTCTCAACTTCTCTTGTTCAAAACAAAAAACTAATTTATAGCTTTTGATTTTATATATAATTGTTAAATGTCAGTTTTGTCAGATGCAATTTGTGCGAGCTTATTTCGTGGAGCAAATATTTTGTTGCGTTTTCGAGAGTGTTTATCCGATCATTAGCGAAGCGACGCGATGCATTTATATTTGATCACGAGGGACTATGCGCAAATTTTCGCATTGTTTGCGGATTTTATAACTTTATTGACGAATATAAGATCTAATATTTTTCGCATAATTGATTTACGATTACTCGCGTTTTATTGAGGCTCAGATGTACACCCGTCTGTATCACGTCAATAAAAATCTGGCAGCAAAATGAGTATGAATTCATTCGTTTAGCAAAGGATGCACGTTGACCTTAGAAGCGCACGTTGGAATTTCATCCGGAGGGAAAAAACTTTGTCGCGTTTTTTTAATCTTTCTGATTCTCAAAATAAATTCTTCATGTATATTTTTCGCGCTCATAATATTATTTGATTTGTGCAGATTAATTTTCTTTTCATGCATGAAATATATTTTGGCAACTATGCCGTCTATAGGAAGAAATCTGTCGGACTGTGCTAACTCGGACCACGTGCGTTTCTGACGTTTGGATATTAGTGAAATTCGGTTAGAAAACAAAAAAATGACCTGTCTCGTTTCTTGATAGAAATTCGAGATGCTAAATACTAATTTATTGGGTGCGTTCGGGAAGACACTATTAGTGCTATTTGCTTATTTTATCCTTGTTTTACACCTGATGAACGATAAAGATAGAATGATGCAATAGCGCTAATAGCGCGCTTCCCGAACGCAGCCATTGTGTTATAAATTCGACGTTCGCTTTTCGCGTGAGACTGGCATCGGCTTCCTATGTCGCTAAACGGGCCTTTTTCAGTTGGATACGTTTTTTTCATTATAATATACAGAGGAGAAGAAGCTAGGGATAGTGGGATAGGTAGACATACATTTTGTACGACAATATCGGGGGTCTATCGATCGTTAGTACGATTATTTTTTCTCTGGGCCCGGAGCCTCGTCCACGATGACAATATCGCGGACACGGGACGTCTCCAGAATCGTGCTCCGATTACTTTGTACTAAGAATAATTCTGCATAAATTTCTTTTGTGCCTTTATATCATATGTATTTTTCAAGCAAAGTTCATTTGCAGAATTTACGCGATGGAAGATATATGTATACATATATAAATTAGTAATAATTGAAAAAAATGTAAAAATGCCTAACGAGGCATCTGTATGACATATCTGTCAAAGCTCGTTCTTTGAAACGGCTTTATAAATCGCAAAATCCTTTTACAGGAGTAAAGTAGAGGTACTAATGAAGAGTGGGAATATATAAAAAAAGTAGTAATAATTGGAAAAAAATGTAAAAATGCCTAACGAGGCATCTGTACATCATGTCAACAGTGTGTCTGCTGAACGCGGCCATTTTTACATTTTTTTCAATTATTACTAATTATTTTACAATCCCACCCTTCATTAGTACCTATACTTTACTCCTGTAAAAGGATTTTGCGATCTATGAAGCCGTTTCAAAGAACGAGTTTAGACAGATATATCGTTGAGTTCATCTGATCAACACTCTGCGTTGATTGGTTGGTTCTAAAAGTAAGAGCCAATCACGTTCGACTGCTACTCAGCGGCTTGGTCTGCTGAACGCGCCCAATGCCTAACGAGGCATCTGTACGACATATCTGTCAAAGCTCGTTCTTTGAAACGGCTTCATAGATCGCAAAATCCTTTTACAGGAGTAAAGTTTAGGTACTAATGAAGGGTGGGATTGTAAAATAATTAGTAATAATTGAAAAAAATGTAAAAATACCTAACGAGATATCTGTACCACATATCTTTCAAAGCTCGTTCTTTGAAACGGCTTCATAGATCGCAAATTCCTTTACAGGAGTAAAGTAGAGGTACTAATGAAGTGCGGGATTGTAAAATAATTAGTAATAATTGAAAAAAATGTAAAAATGCCTAACGAGATATCTGTACCACATATCTTTCAAAGCTCGTTCTTTGAAACGGCTTCATAGATCGCAAATTCCTTTTACAGGAGTAAAGTAGAGGTACTAATGAAGTGCGGGATTGTAAAATAATTAGTAATAATTGAAAAAAATGTAAAAATGCCTAACGAGATATCTGTACCACATATCTTTCAAAGCTCGTTCTTTGAAACGGCTTCATAGATCGCAAAATCCTTTTACAGGAGTAAAGTTTAGGTACTAATGAAGGGTGGGATTGTAAAATAATTAGTAATAATTGAAAAAAATGTAAAAATGCCTAACGAGATATCTGTATCATATATCTGTCCTGGTTCGATTGCTGTGTAGGAATCAGACAATGTAGCCAACCCCGAAACTGCCCACAACTGCGTGCGCCATCGCGCCGTCTCTCGCAAGATCCGTGAACTACTGCTGTGACATGATTGCTGCTCTGCGTGAATATTTTTGTGAAAAATATACACGATCGTTTCAAAGCTCCCATTTTTATTCTAGGCTTTCGATCTCAATTTCAAAGGTACGTTATTGTTTGTGCACGTCTTCTGAAGTGCGGGAAAGTTTAATTTCGTACATATTACGTATACAACTGTTTATATTAGAAAATAAGGTTATGAGGTGACAGCATTTTAAAAATTTTTTCAATTATTACTAATTATTTGACAATCCCGCACTTCATTAGTACCTCTACTTTACTCCTGTAAAAGGATTTTGCGATCTGTAAAGCCGTTTCAAAATAGGAGCTTTGACTGTTTTTGTCGGTAATTTGAACGGCTTTAGCATCCCCTTAAGTAATGTCTTAAGATGCTAATACGGCTCTGTGATTGGTTCATGACATCTTAAGATTGTATTTAAGTCTTAAATATAAGAACCGACTATGAATACCGGCCATGGAGGGAGAATTGTTTATATAGTTTATGCCTCCTTTTTTCAAACTTTTTTTATTTTATCGTCTTGACTGCGCTCTCTTGAAGCTTGCGCACGCTTGCGCCCAGTGCGAAGGCACCGACGGCATCGTCCTAGCCACGACACTGCCCATCTGTTCTACAGTCTCGAACATCAACATGTAAGATTTTGTTCTTTTCACAGCTAAATTCTTCATAATTTTTGTCTTTTCTCTTTAATACTTTAATTAGTTACAATTACTTATTTTCTAATTATATATTTATCTTTATATATCTCAGCCTGCAGCTGAGGTCAGCATATAATGGTAGTTCTGTCGCCAGGCAACCGACGTGTACACACAAAATCACCTGCTTTACGTCAGTACTGTACGTGTAACTTGTAAATAATATCAAGATAACTGAGAATTTTATTGTAACTGAATCAACATGCATTTGAAATATCTAGGCACCATTATGCCAGCACAGGTGAGTGGATTGTTATTTTAAATTGAGAATTTTTAAATCTTGAGATTTTAAGGAGTATCTGCCTGTCTACATCTGCCTGTCTGCATCTGCAGGACGGATCAATGATGAATAAAACGTATTCTTTCAAGAATTATTGGGTATAGAGATGTACAAATTCTGGCTCTTAGTTTTTCAATATTTTTATGAAAAAGAATTGAATGTCCTCGGACAGACAATAACTTTTTTAAATGTAGTAGGAGGTGCGTAAATTTTATCTCTAGTTCCTAACAGTTCCTGGAAAAGCAATTTATAATATTTTATTTTGGAAAGTCTAATTCATTATATGTGTATAAATATCTAGAAATATATATGACATATATATATATATATATATATATATATATATATATAGAATATATATACATATATACATGGTGAGTCATTTTAATCGATGCAAATATCTCGAAAAATATGGAAGATACGAGGGTCGGTACGAAAGTAATGCCTCCTAATTTTTTTCTCAGAAAATGTTATTCCTGGAACTTTGATGTTTACATGAGTTTAATCTTACATCTTTATGGTGCACATTTATTATTTTTCCACATAATTACCATCTCTTTCTATACACTTTTACCATCTGTGAATATGACGCTGTATTATACTCTTGCGGTAAAAGTCTTTGCTTTTATTCTTGAGGGCTCGATCAACACTTTTGTTTAGCTCATCTTCATCTGAAAATTTGTGTCTACAAAGTGTATCTTTCAATAGGCCGAAGAGGCGCCAGATCCAGACTATAAGAAGGATGTGGATGAGGAAGAACAGTCCATTGCAGTTTAGCAATTGCCTTCCTCATCTGCGCAGACTGATGTACGTGGGGCCGTCCGTTGTCATGAAGAAGAAAAACCTTATTCAGATTTTTGTCAGGTCAGATGAGTGACGATGAGCTAAAGAAAAGTTGATCGAGCCCTCAAGAATAAAAGCAAAGACTTTTACCGCACGAGTATACTGCACGTCTTATTCACAGATGGCAAAAATGTATATTAAGAGATGATTATATTATGTGGAAAAATAATAAATGTACACCATAAAGATGTATTAAACTCATGTAAACACCAAAGTTCCAGGGATAAAATTTTCTAAGAAAAAAATTAGGAGGCATTACTTTCGTATCGACCCTCGTATCTTCCATATTTTTCGAGATATTTGCCTGCATCGATTAAAATGACTCACTCTGTATATTAGATGTGTAAATTAATTCGGTGCCTTTTTTTACAAAAATCAAAATTTGTTTACAAAAAATCAAATGCAAGAGTTTGATGGAATAATCTCCACTATTTTCTATATATGACTACTTTACCCCATTTATCGAACATTTGACGAATATCTTGGCGGAAGAAAATTATCGATAAAGTCTTCAAGACTTTTTCGGACTTCCTCTATCTTGAAACATGTATCAGGTGATGTTGAAGCGACCGAAATAGGTGATAATCCGACAGGGCTAAGTCTGGTGAATGATTCGAGATGAGGGAGAATTTCCCAGTCCGAAGCATAGACGACATATGTTTCGTCTCTTTTGCAAGCGTTTGTATTACCATTACTGTAAAATGATTCGCTTAGTTCCGAAAACTCTGATACCATTTTTTGCACGTTTTATGGGTCACAGCACCTTCACCCAAAGCAGAACAAATAATTTCTGCGGCTTCAGCAAATTTCTTTTTTTAATTATAAAATATGAAAAAATACAATGCCTTAAATGCTGTTTTTCGGACGTCATCATATGTTCTATGTATTACTGTTTTATGAGATTTCTTGTTTACTTCGCCAAATGGTGTTTTGAAAACCATGGAGGTCTCCACTTGCAAACCGTAAAAGGACGAGAAAATAATATTTAATGTTAAAACAAAATTATAAGTTGAATGTAAAGGTAGCGAATTAATTTACACATCTAATATATAAATTTAAATATAAACATATTTAAATAAAATGCATGATGTAAGAGTTGAATATTTCTATATTTATATATATATATACCTATGTATTTATATATTGTATGTTAGGAGTTGGAAAACAGGGTGGTTAGCATAGCATGGTCGCCAAACAATTTAAAGTTAGCTGTGGCATCTGCTGATCGTTCTATTTATCTTTTCGACGAGAATGGTGCAAAACGCGATAGATTTTCCACTAAGCCCATTGATCCCAAGGTATTCATTTTCTAATTCCTAAAATTGTACTTTTAGTTTCTAAGTTTACTGATACCGCCGTTTGTTTTTGCGAGTTTAAAATTTCTCAATTTAAGAGTTGTAGAATAATGTTAATAGCAATATCCTTTTTTGTCCATAGTTTGGTAAGAAGAGCTACATGGTGAAGGGAATAGCCTTCTCCCCAGAGTCCACAAAGATTGCAGTTGGCCAAACCGACTGCATTGTATACGTATATAAAATAGGCGAGAATTGGTAGTTATTAACACAATTTTCCAAAGAAAAAAAAGCCTAAATAAATTGTTTATATATTTATTATTAATAACAAAAATTATTTTACAGGGGTGACAAAAAGGTGATTTGCAACAAATTCCGACAAAGTACCGCGGTGACTTGTCTGATCTGGCCAATGGACGGTCCAATCATTACAGGATTGGCGGATGGGAAAGTCCGCGCGGCTCTGGTCAAGTCGCAGAAAGCGCAAACCTTATATACCTCTGACGCCATGACGATAGCTTTGGCTAGCAAGTAAATTGACGCTTATCGCTATATTTTGAGATTTCGATTATGCACACCAGTAATAATTTACTTACAAGAGAACCTCGCAAACACGAAAATTCTCATTTTGATGAGACTTTACACACATGTAGGGGAGATAAATAGACAAATTTAGAAATTTTTAGTATTTTTAGTATTTTTTTTCATAGTGTAGAGTGACTTTTTGCTTTTCTCGATATATCTAAAAAAATATTTAAGGTATAAAAAAATGTTTTATATAAAAGTTTCTTAATAAGAACACCTCTATTTAACCACATTAATAATATTTTGAAAAAATAATTTTAAAAAAAATTGTTACAAATTATTTTTGCAGATATTTATAAGAACACTCCTATTTAACCACATTAATAATATTTTACAAAAATTATTTGTAAAAAATTTTTTTAAAATTATTTTTTCAAAATATTAATGTGGTTAAATAGAGGTGTTCTTACTTTGAAACGTTTGTATAAAATGTTTGTATAAAGAATTTTTTTATTACTCAAATATTTTTTGAGATATATCGAGAAAAATAAAAAGTTGTTATACAATACGAGGAGTAATTTCGCCCCTTAGAATCGTTTTTAGGCCGCAACTGAAAATTCCTAAATTTATCTACTTACCTCCCCTACATGTGTATAAAATTTTATCAAAAATCAGAATTTTCGGGTTTGCGAGGTTCCTTTGTTAGTATTTCCCTAACGTCAATGATTCTTCTCTATTTGCAGCGTCCGCGGCAATGGCTTTTTGTCGAGCCATGCTGACGGCAGCATTATTCGCTATTACATTGCCGAAGATGGTGGCGCGGAGCCATCGGGACGCGTGTGTGTCCACGGAGTGCCCGCTTACGCCTTGGCGTGGCCGCAGTCGCACATCCTGGCAGCAGGCTGCGACAAACGGCTAACCATGTACGACCCGTACGGCAAACTGGTCAAAACCTTTGACTTCAGCCGGGACTTCCAAGAGAGGGAGATCACTGTGGCCTGCTGTAGCCCGAGTGGCCAGAGCGTCGCCGTAGGCTCCTGGGACAAGGTGCGCATCTTCGATTGGACGCCACGAAGGAGTGTCTGGGAAGAGACTAACGTGCGTGACTTGCCCAATTTCTATACCGTCACGGCACTCTCCTGGAGACGAGACGGCTCGAAGCTGGTAATCGGCGGATTATGCGGCGGCGTCGAACAGTTTGAGACTATTTTGAGGTAATAGATTTCTAGAACTTGAAACTATTAAACTCCTGACGTTTTAATACTCTTTGCATTTTGTGAAAGTTGACTTCTTTGCATCTTTTTGTCGTTGAGGATTGTCATAAAAACTGATATCACCTTGATTGTATAAATCAATGCATAAATCTTATTTTATGTTGTTTTGCAGAATAACTTTTCAGACAGCCAAGTCTATAATCGAAAGACAAATCTTATTGCCAAGTATCTACTACAAATTTTGTCGGCTACAGATTTGACGCTGGTTCTGATTTATCACTGGTTCTGATATGATATCGACAGAACGCCAATAGAAATATAACAGAGTCTGCTAACATAATCAGACAGCAGATTGGGGACAGAAATCGCGCAGATCCTATAGGAATCACCCAGGCTTTCTGCTGCCAATTTGCTGTCTGATTATGTTAGCAGACTCTGCTGGCAGAACATAAGCTGAATACGGATGCAGTTGATGTCAGTCTACTGACATGTCTGATCAAATCTGTTACCAATCTCCCGACATACTGCTGTCATTCTGTTCTTTATTAATAATTATTAATGAAGAACAGAGGACTGTTTATCTATCGCCATATCAATCAAAATTGTTTTGGATGTATATCGCGATCTTTTTATATCAAACTTTCTTATTTTTCAGACGCACAGTGGTTCGCGGTAGTCACGAGGTCGCCTACGTGGGTCCCAACCAAGTGGTGATTCGACCTCTGAGCGACTCCTCGCAGCGTCCCATCGTCATCAGATCGCAGACGGGTCTGGAGATCGAAGATGTGCGCGTCCTAGGGCGCAGAGACAACAACGTAGTGGCTCGAACGGCACACACGTTGTTGATCGGCGATATCGAGCTGGGTCTGATCAGCGAGATCCCGTGGGAAGACCGGTCCGGCGGCGAGAAGTTTTTCTTCGAGTATCCAGTCGTATGCCTGATCTTTTGCTCCGGTGAGCTGACGATCGTTGAGTACGGCCAGAACGAGGCACTTGGTTCCGTGCGAACGGAGGCAGTAAACCCGCACGTGGTCAGCGTGCGCGTGAACGAACGATCCTCGGCTGGTGGGGGCGATAATAAGAAACTGGCATACCTACTGGATCCAAGAACCGTTCGCGTGATCGATCTACTATCCGGCGCGACCATCAATATGATCGTCCATGACGCCCGCGTCGACTGGTTGGAACTGAGCGAGGCGGGTCATCGATTGTTGTCGCGTGACAAGCGAGGCCGCCTTTGGTTAAGCGATGACGAAGGTGAAAGGTAATTATGTGGAGTACCTGGTATTGATTTGATATAAAAGATCTTTCTTATCAATTAAAAGTTGAAAACAAAATTGCGAAATTATAGAAAGCAATCTCGATCTTGAAATGAGTGTTATAATGAAAGTAATGACGAAAGAATCGTCGAGTACTAATAAAAATATCATCAAATGGCTAATTTATTTATTGGAATAACTACAGTAATTTTACCTAAAATAAAGTGCAATAAAAATATCGATTTTTATTTGCATCGTAACTTTTATTATTTTATATTAAAATGATATTGTATTAAAACCAGATTTTCTTATTCTAATCATTCTTTATTTTACGGCACTGCAGAGTCTTGTTAGTGACAGGGGTGTCCTTTGCATCCTGGGTGACTGGTAGCGACGTTGTCGTCGCTCAGACAGGTCAAACTCTAGCCGTTTGGTACAACGTAGACGCGCCAGAAGCGGTTACGCTGACGCCGATCAAGGGCGATGTGATTGATATTGTCCGAGAGGATGGTCGAACGTCTGTGATGGTGGAGGAGCACGGTACTAAGATGGCATATCTGTTAGACGAAGGATTGATCGAATT
This sequence comes from Temnothorax nylanderi, assembly GCF_030848795.1. Taxonomy (NCBI): domain Eukaryota; kingdom Metazoa; phylum Arthropoda; class Insecta; order Hymenoptera; family Formicidae; genus Temnothorax; species Temnothorax nylanderi. Next base: position 16,455 of record NW_027249784.1, read on the forward strand.
CGGCACCGCATTACATGACAATGATTTCGGCCGAGTTGTCCTGTTTCTGGAGAACATGAGCGACGGTCCGGAAGTAGAGACCATGTGGGAGAACGTGGCCAGAAACGCGATGAACGAGAGGAAGCTCACGATAGCTGCCAGGTGCTACGCTGCGATGGGCGACGTGGCTTGCGCGAGATTTCTGAAGGAGACTGCTGAGGTTTTTCTCTTTTGTAATGAATATCTATGTCTCCTTCGAGACAACAATCATAATATATTTTTGTTTTCTTTTTTATCATATTTCAAGATTGGTGAAAAGTATGCCGAAGAGACAGGCAACGAACCACTAGCCAATCCGGACTGTTGGGCCCGGCTAGCCATACTGAATGGTGATTTAAAAACCGCTGAGGCAATTTATTTGGAGCAGAATGAGCTAGACAAGGCGTTGGATATGTATCAACGCTATTGGCGCTGGGAGGATGCCCTAAACTTGGCCCAGAGTCGTAACTGGAGTGGTTTATCAGAATTGCGAGACCGTCACTTGGCTTGGCTATTGGACAGCGGTCAAGCGGCTCGCGCGGCCTCCATCATAGAGACTACGAATCCCAGGAGAGCTGTCAAACTTTATTTGGAAGCTCGTCGACCCGGACGAGCCGCCAGATTGATACTTGCCGACAACGAGTTGTTGGAGGACGAAAGAATCGTTGAGGAGGTTATTAGCGGCCTCAAGGCTTCCGACCTTACGGAACTCGCTGGAGAACTACTGGAGAAGACTAGCGCTGGTTCTGAGGCGATCAAATGTTATGCACAGGCCGGTGTCTTTGCGAGAGCCCTCGACCTAGCACGCAAAATCGATCCCACTTTGGTGGTCGAATTAGAAAGGGATTGGGGAAAACATCTGTCAGCCAGTGGTCACTATGATGCCGCTATCAATCACTTTATCGAGGCAGGAGAGACGGTACTAGCACTGAAAGCCGCTATTAATGCGCGACAGTGGAGAAAGGCTTTACAAATTATTCAGGTGAAGTAATATTCTTAATATCTATGCACGCTTTATATATCTTATGGTATTTTTCCAGTTTTATACTATTTCCTCAATTTTTTGTCTAGTTTCATACTATTTCTTCAATAGACTTTTTTTACTATATTCTTTTTTCACATTTTATTTTCAGGTGATTGAGGATGACGATCAGGAGATCCGTCAGCAATGTGAAAAGCTGGGTGAATACTTCTCGTCGATTGGCGAACGGAGCTTGGCGGAAAGTCTTTTTATTCGCGCCGAAAACGCCAAACGTGCTGTGGAGATTCACGTTCAGTCTGGTGACTGGATGCGTGCGCACCAAGTAGCCCAAGAATACATGAAAAGCAACGAGGCCAACGAGGTACTGGCAAAGCACGCCGAAAGTCTGCAACAAACCGGCGAGCTTCGTCACGCCGAGTCTCTTTACGTCGCGATCGGCGACCATGACGCGGCAATTGCTATGTATCGCAAAGCAGGAAACCGAGGCGACATGATCAGATTGGTCGCACAGCATCGACCAGACCTACTTCAAACTACTCACATGCATCTGGCAAGAGAACTAGATGCAGCCGGCAAGCCGAGAGAAGCCGAAGAACACTTCCTAGGTAGGTTCCAGGCTTAAACTAATCACATAGTTTTAAACATAAGTTATTTTAAAAAATAATTCCTTTTTCCTTCAATAAATGAATTTGATTCTTGTAGACTTCGGCCGCGGTTACAGCGTACACATAAAAATCACTGCGGTAGAATATCGACTTTATAGTTCTAATATTTTCCTGTCACTATATAAGTATTTGTTCAGTATTGGACGCATAAAAAGATAAAATATTTACTTTACAATTTATTTAGTTTGTGCGTAAATTGTGTTCTATCTTAGGTGCTGGTGATTGGCGTGGAGCGGTTACAGCTTATAGATCTGCGAACATGTGGGAGGATGCGCTGAGAGTCGCTAAAAAAGCTTCGGGAGAAAAAGCGGCACAGCAGGTTGAAATTTATGCAGCGTTGAAAAGCGTTGTTCTTTTCATTCCTCTTTTGTTAATACTGAGTTTGATCTTTCTTTCTTTTTAGGTTGCTTTAATGTGGGCCCGAACATTAGCCCCGGAACTAGGCGCGAGACTTCTTATGCGATTGGGTTACTTAGAACCTTGCCTGCAATTAGCATGCGAAGCCAGCTTGTTTGACTGGGCTTTGGAAATCGCCAAATACGGCACAATGGATCAGAAGAAAGAAGTTCACTATCGCTATGCAATGTCGTTAGAGGATGAGGGTCGTTTCGCCGAGGCCGAGAAAGAATTCGTACAGGCCGGCAAGACTATGGAGGCGGTACAGATGTACATCCACAGCCGCGACTGGGAGTCCGCCGAGGACGTGGCACGATCGCACAGCCAGGAAGCTGTGGCGCAGGTCTTGATCGCTCGAGCCGCTGAGGCCGCCGAGGGCCAGGATTACGCTACAGCAGAGGCTCTTCTCCTGAGGGCCCACAAGCCAGAAATAATAATAGAACATTATAAGGTTGGCCTTTCCTTCGGATTTCCGTGGATACTTCTATTTTTTCTGTCTAATTGTATTAAAATTTCAGACAGCCGGAATGTGGTCCGAGGCATTGCGAGTGTGTCGAGAATATTTGCCTAGTCAGGAGGCGGCACTACGCAGAGAGTTAGGTCAAAGGAGTGCGGGACTGGACGGGGCAAATGCATTGGAGGAAGCTCGGAAGTGGCTTGATCTCGGAGAAGTACGATCTGCCCTGGACACCCTAATCTTGAATCCGCAGGCACCAAGATCGTATCTCATTCGTGCAGCTGATATTCTTTTGCATCAGGCGGATCCCGAAACGGCGGCGGAAATCGGCGGTGACTTAGGTGCACGTTTATTTTCCGTTGGCGAACATGCGCTCGCCGCTCAGGTAAATTTTCCCTTATAAATAATTAGCTGGTTACCCGGGCTTCGCCCCGGAGGACATATGTAATAAGACTCTCTCTCCTTTTCCCCCTCCCCCTCCCTTTCCCTCTCGCCCTCTCCCTCTCTCTTTCTCCCTCTCCCTCTCCCTCTCGCCCTCTCGCCCTCTCCCCCCTCTCTCTCTCTCTCTCCCTCTCTCCCTCTCTTCCCCCCTCTCTCTCTCTCTCTTCCTCTCTCTCCCTCTCTCTTTCCCCTTCTCTCTTTCTCTCCCCCTCTTCCTCTCTCTCCCTCTCTCTCCCCCCCCCCCCCCCCCCCCTCTCCCTCTCTCTCTCTCTCTCTCTCTCTCTCTCTCTCTCTCTCTCTAAAATGCTATAAATTGAAAAATATTACTTTTTTATCGACTGAAATGCAATTCCGTCGTATACAATACTTTGAGATTCACTCAATTATTTCCTAAAAAATTTCGTAACCAATTTCCAAAAAGATACCGGTTCCTAAAAAGATTGGTAACGAAAAACTATACAGTTTATAGCACTCCCCGGGAAATTCTACCCCTATTTTATATATTTTACGGGCAAAGTCCGCATGGTGTGCAGTGTCGGCATTGCCCGGGCAATGTCAGCATTGCACAACGCGACTGGGCAAAGTAGTTTATTAGCGGACATTGCCCGGTTTGATGTGGGCAAAGTTAACACTGCCCATCCAGCGATGGCAATGTCAGCAACGATTATCACATTGCGGACTTTGCTCGGTTCCAAGTGGGCAATATCGACAATGCTAAATCTCCGTGGGCTAAGCTGCGTTAAATGTCCGTCTATTTAGCGCAGCTTAGTCCATGGAGATTTAGCATTGTCGACATTGCCCGCGGAGTCCGTAGTAGTCTAGGTTTCTCAATTTTTGGGACAGATATTTATGTAATAAAATTATTAGGTGCAAATTTAACAGTATTTATTAGAATATAGGGTAATTGTATAGATGGGGGGATCACCTTGGATGACCTTGATATTTTAGTATGTTGTCAAGGTCACCCTCCTGAGTGACCTTTAGAAGGTTTCAGCCCGCGCTCGTTATTCGTTAAAAAGTTATTAACAAAAAAAGTTTGGAAAATATAGCAGCTATTTTGAGTATTGAAAGGCATAAATGACTAATATATATGTCGAAATAGTTCACACATACACTTTTTTTTGTTTAGTTTTTGTTTAGTTTTGTTTAGTTTAGTGACGCGCTTTAAACAGTTAAATACTGTTAAAGCGCGTCATCTAACCTATGTAGATTAGTGACGCGCTTTAAACAGTTAAATACTTTTAAAGCGCGTCATCTAACCTATGTAGATTAGTGACGCGCTTTAAACAGTTAAATACTATCTACATAGGTTAGATGACGCGCTTTAACAGTATTTAACTGTTTAAAGCGCGTCACTAATCTACATAGGTTAGATGACGCGCTTTAAAAGTATTTAACTGTTTAAAGCGCGTCACTAATCTACATAGGTTAGATGACGCGCTTTAACAGTATTTAACTGTTTAAAGCGCGTCACTAATCCACATAGGTTAGATGACGCGCTTTAACAGTATTTAACTGTTTAAAGCGCGTCACTAAACTAAACAAAACTAAACAAAAACTATACAAAAAAAGTAGCCCACGGAGATTTAGCATTGTCGACATTGCCCACTTGGAACCGAGCAAAGTCTGCAATGTGATAATCGTTGCTGACATTGCCATCGCTGGATGGGCAGTGTTAACTTGGCCCACATCAAACCGGGCAATGTCCGCTAATAAACTACTTTGCCCAGTCGCGTTGTGCAATGCTGACATTGCCCGGGCAATGCCAACACTGCACACCATGCGGACTTTGCCCGTAACATATACAATTCTTTAAAATTCGGTCAATTATTTCTCGAAAAATTAGAAAAATTAAAAAAACCGGTTTTCAGAAAATCGGTAACAAAAAACTATATACTCTATAACACTCCCCGGGAAATTCTACCCCTATTTCATATACTTTTAGTAAAAATTCGGTCCATTGGTTTCCGAGATCATAGCGAACAAAAAAAAGGCTAATTCGAAAAACTTCTGATACCGGTTTCCAAAAAGATCGGTAACAAAAAATTATACACTTTATGGCACTCCCCGGAAAATTCTACCCCTGTTTTATGTACGATTCTTTAAAATTTGGTCAATTATTTCTCGAAAAATTAGAAAAATTAAAAAAACCGGTTTCCAGAAAATCGGAAACGCAAAAATATACACTCTATAACATTCCCCGGAAAATTCTACCCCTATTTCATATACTTTTGGTAAAAATTCGGTCAAATAATTTCCGAGATCATAGCGAACAAAAAAGGCTGCAAACTCTGTTGCTTTATAATAATAGTATAGATATATAAATGTTAAGTTTCTATATAAGTTAATTTTCATTTTAAAATTATTATTTTTGGTGCATTTTCTTCAACTTCTTCGTAGACTTTAATATGTTACCGCTAGCTTTATTATCTTCCTTAATTTCGACCTCGCATTTTTCAAAATTATTCTTCCGATTATTTTTTGTAACTATTCTTTTTTCCTCGATTTCATTTTTATATTTAATAATGGTATTAAGCAATAATTCGTCCATTCCATCTTCTAGAACTATAATTATGAAATAATACATACTTGAATAAAATAAATCAACATAGAATATACATATATATGGACTAATTTGGAATATTTACTTAATGTATCTACTTACGATTTCGAAATTGTTGTATTTCGTTTGGAGTGTTATTAAATCTTCCATTTTGATTTAGCGTTTGAAATTAAAATATATTATAATATATTATTCTGTTTTCGTAGACTTTAATATGTTACCGCTGGCTTTATTATCTTCCTTAATTTCGACCTCGCATTTTTCAAAATTCTTCTTCCGATTATTTTCTGTAACTATTCTTTTTTCCTCGATTTCATTTTCATATTTAATAATGGCATTAAGCAATAATTCGTCCATTCCATCTTCTATAGAACTATAATTATGAAATAATACATACTTGAATAAAATAAATACATGTATATGGACTAATTTGGAATATTTACTTAATGTGTCTACTTATGATTTCGAAATTGTTGTATTTCGTTTGGAGTGTTATTAAAATCTTCCATTTTGACTTGGCGTTTGAAATTAAAATATATTTCAATATATTATTCTGTTTTACAATTTCAAAATGACATATATTATGTGAAACCAGCAAATTAGATAGTCATTTATTTTTTCATATATTATGTGAAATCAGCAAATTAGATAGTCATTTTTTAATGTAGTGAGCTATTATTAAGTGTGTTAATTATTTCCGGAAAAATCCAAAAAGATCGGTAACGAAAAATTATACACATCATGGCAATCCCCAAAAAATTCTACCCCTACTTCATATACAATTCTTTGAGATTCGGTCAATTATTTCCCAAGAAATTTGAAAAATTCGTAACCGGTTTCCAAAAAAATCAGTAAAAACGAAAAATTATACACATTATGAAAATCCCCGGAAAATTTTACCCCTACTTTGTGTATAATTTTTTAAGATTCGGTCAATTAATTCCCAAAAAATTGAAAAAATTTCGGTACCAGCTTCCAAAAAGATCGGTAATAAAAAATTATACACTTTATAGCACTCCTCTAAAAATTCTACCCCTGTTTCATATGCAATTCTTTGAAATTCGGTCAATTATTTCCCAAAAAATTAGAAAAATTTTTGATACCAGTTTCCAGAAAATCGATAACGAAAAATTATATACTTTATAACACTCCCCGGAAAATTCTACCTCTACTTTATATATAACTCTTTGAGATTGGTCAATTATTTCCCGTAAGAATTAAACAAATTAAAAAAATCTGTTTTTAGAAAATCGGTAACGAAAAACTATACACTCTATAGCACTCGCCGGAAAATTCTACCCCTATTTTATATGGTTCTAACACAAATTCGGTCCAATAGTTTTTAAGTTAATAACGTTTTTTTTAATTTTTCTAATTCTTACGGGTGGTGTATGTTAGAACGTTTTTAACTTAAAAACTATTGGACCGAATTTGTATTAAAACCATATAAAATAGGGGTAGAATTTTCCGGGGAGTGCTATAGAGTGTATAGTTTTTTGTTATCTATGTTCTGGAAACCGATTTTTTTAATTGTTTTACCCGTAAGAATTAGAAAAATTAAAAAAATCGGTTTCCAGAAAATAGATAACGAAAAACTACACACTCTATAGCACTTTCCGGAAAATTCTACCCCTATTTTATATACTTGTGGTAAAAATTCGGTCCAATAGTTTTCAAGTTATGAACGTTCAAACACACACCACCCGTAAGGATTTTATATAATAGTATAGATGATGCAAAATGGAAAGATCATAGGACAATAAACGAGCGAAAAAGGATAAAACTAAACTTTTCAAACGCTTCAGAGTATCATTTTGTTTTTGTTTAACATTTGATAAATAACAAGGATGAAATGTTTTCAAGAGCGTTTGGAGCGCCAAGTGGATTGCACCCATAATTTGATTTATTATCATCTAGTCAAAAGAAGTTAAGGAGGTTCAGGTGCCACAAAAAAATGCAGCCAGCTTCATTAAATTTTTAGTATATTGTTCTGGAATGCAAAATAGAATTATGTGAATTTTTGGGGAATTTTTCATGTTTTGAAAAAAATCGATTCCAAAAATTGTACTTTTTAGCATAGGTTCTTATGGGAAATGACATATTGCTCACCTTCAGAATGAAATAATGCAAGAAAAAATGCAAATGATAAGGAAAGAAAAATATGCACATGTAATTTAATAATTAATTTACAAATAAATGAGTGAAAGAAAGGGGTAGGTTATCGCACATTTCGTAGAAAAATTAATTATTAAAGCGTAAATTGCTTGATTTTTCGTCTGCTAGAAATGAACGCAAGCAAATAATGACAACAGCGCAAACGAGTATAGTAGAGGTTGTACGGCGGGGCATTTGAATAGAAGTTGCGATGTGTTTGATAATATAAAAGTTTTTGATAAATTGTGCATGTCATTAAAAGTCCTGTTATTTTCAGTCCTGATTTCCATACGCTTGTATTTTTTTTTACTCACAAACTTTCCTTTCAATCTGTATTGTTTATCAGTCATTTTTAAGGTTAACGCTTGACAGAAGCAGCAGCACGCACTGGACCCCCGCGTCCCACTACTGCCCCCGATGAAGCACCCGAACCTCCTTAACGGAACGTTTTGAATAAAAAAAATTAGAGTGTAGTAAATAAAAATTATAGTTACTACACTGTAATTTTTCTTATTTATTTTTGTTATTTTTTTGTTATTTTAACTTTAGTGTAGCGTTACAACACTTACTACACTCTAATTTTTTGTAAAACTCGACAATTAAGGGGATCCTGCAGTGACAGGCGAACTTCCTCGATGTCGATAATGTTAACCTTTCTAATTTTGTTTTCCCTATATCTGTCTTTGTCTAACGAAATGACATCTGTCCTTGTTTGATTGCTCGCCATCTCTCGCAAGATTCGGCAACTACTGTTGCTGCTCTTCTTGTCATTCTGCATCCGTATTTGCATTACTAAAATAATTTTTCGATGGATCTTTTTTTGTAGGCATTGAATCTTACTTCTACTTGCACGATATTATTCCTACATGTTTTCCCAAGGGCAGATGATAAACATTATGTATGTATAAACTGCAGAATTTTTGTTTTAAGCAAATATTGTCGTCAGGTGACAGCTGTATGTGCCCAAATAAGTAGGGGAGACCGGGGCTAAGCCGACAACGGGGCAAACTTGACACTAGGCTTTTTGCCAATTTAAATCTATCGTAGAAACTTGCCTTTCCTACTGTAAATGCGTCTTTATGTGCCAGTATTATCAACGGAATTTGGTAACATTCTGAGTTATAGTGTAATTTTTAACGCGACATAAGCGTTTTTGATAGTGAAAAGTAATTTTTCTGATCTCTCGAAAATGTCTACTCTTTCATCGAGCTTTACTCTTGCGAATCTACCGGTAAGTGATTTTGATGGGAAATTTGATGCTCTATATGAATCCGATAATCGTTTTTGCATATTTTCAAAATGTTCATGTTTTTGAAGTGACAAAAGTGAAAAACGACGTCCGGGGCAAAGTCAACACCACGCCGTTTCGTCGGCTCCCAGTAACAAACGATGCTTGTCATGCAGCCGTATGGCTCATGACAAATGTATGCGCACGTCCGATCGCGAGTTTACTTGCATTAATTGTTTTTCAGACATGAGTTTAGATGAAGATAATTGAAAGTTCAACAATTTTTGTTCTCATTATTTCAAATGATTGTTCTAGCTACTTTATTCCGAATTTTTGTACTTTTTAAATACGCAATAAACAATGTATTTTCATTTTCAGACAGTAAAAAATAAGTTCCAGATCAAATTGTGTCGATCAGACAAAGTGTTGAGTTTGCCCCGGCGGGGTGTCGAGTTTGCCCCGGCATTTTTCAATTCGAAAATTAGTCTTCGCGTCACTTTTCCTTTCCTGGCGGCAAAACAAAGCGACGTACAGCAAAACTTCCTGAATCAATTTTGTACCTGAAGAAACACTCTTTAAATATGTACCATTGAATTTGCCTAAAAATTTTAATTAAATATTAAAAATTGCCTTTGAAAAAATAGTGTCGGCTTAGCCCCGGTCTCCCCTAATATTTTTAATTTTTTGGTGTTTTTGATATAAAATCGCGTTTGTTACCCTAGATTTTTGTGCGGACTTTAATTCTGTAAAAGATTTTTGCAATTCTATAAAGCCAATTAAAAGATCCATCAAAAAACGATAATGTCGGTAAATCATACGGCTGCAGGATCCCCTTAAGGGGATCCTATAGCGGCAGTGCACTTTATGCACTAAGTGCACACTTTAACTCGTATTTTATTTATTATAAATGTTTAAGAGCAAAAATGCAAAATCGGGCTGTGTTGGGCACTACATATGAGCTTACTGATTAAAAATATCCTAAATGGAATAAGATTCATTCGATATTTTGGCTAAATACTTATAATTTGTAATTTAATTACGAATTATAAGTATTTTGCATTTTTGCTCTTAAACATTTATAATAAATAAAATACGAGTTAAAGTGTGCACTTAGTGCATAAAGTGCACTGCCGCTATAGGATCCCCTTAAGGGGATGCTAAAGTGACTTAAATTACCGACAATTACAGTCAAGCTCGTTCTTTGAAACGGCTTTATAGATCGCAAAATCCTTTTACAGGAGTAAAGTATAGGTACTAATGAAGAGTGGGAATGTAAAATAATTAGTAATAATTGAAAAAATTTTTAAATGCTGTCACCTCATAATCTTATTTTCTAATATAAACAGTTGTATAAGTAATATGTACGAAATGAAATGATCCCACTCTTCAGAAGACGTGCACAAACAATAACGTACCTTTGAAATTGAGATTGAAAGCCACCTATTAGAAGTTAGCCCCCCACTTTTATAATTAACATATTTTCACGGTTGTGCTGAATTGTGCTAGGTTTGTGCTATATTGTGCTCGAATATTATAACCATAATATGAAAAATACGAAAGAAAATTTAAAAAAAACGAATTTTTAGGTCAGCCCCCCATTTTTCGTTTTTTTCAATTTTTTCGATTGTGCTGAGTTGTGCTAAGTTGTGCTAACATTGTGCTAAAATATTATTTAAAAAAAATAATAACAGAAAGAGCTACGATAAAAAAATAAATTATATCCAAAAATGATTTTTTTATCGTAACTTTTTTTGTTATAATTTTTTTTAAATAATATTTTAGCACAATGTTAGCACAACTTAGCACAACTCAGCACAATCGAAAAAATTGAAAAAAACGAAAAGTAGGGGGTTGACCTAAAAATTATTATTTTTTATTTTTTCGTATTTTTCATATTATGGTTATAATATTCGAGCACAATATAGCACAAACCTAGCATAATTCAGCACAACTTCCGGTTTTCTAGGAACAACAATGTAAAGAGCACTTTACTCTTGAACGCTCAAATTTTATAATTCAGATTTGTAATAATCTAGTGGTGAGTGTAATATTAATTACCTAAGACCTCTCTTTGTCATGCACTTATTGCATGCATATAAGCCGTTCCACCGCGACAAGGTGGAGGTCGAGCGCCGTGAAATGCAGTACCGCGACCATAGATTTATATAGATAGACCGGCCCCTGCCGTAAGAGCACGCGTCGGAAGACCTACGGTGCAGACATAGCCGTGGCGATGGTCCTCTCTCTTTCTTCTGATCGCTTGGTGGGGATAGAAGTCTATAGCCCGGCAGGAGCCAATACAAATATAAGAAGAAGACACGGCGCTCGGCCGCTAGCACGTGCTTGGAGTGGAGAAAGCGGCACCGCGTTCCGGTCTCTGGGTAATAGCGCGGACAATAAGCGATAGGTTTTTGTTTCTCCGTTCTTACGCGAGATATATCAAGAGACACAATTTTGGGCGTAACGCTGCGAATAGCTCTTTCAAGCGCGAGATTTTTTGTTTTTTGTCATATTAATCTATTATTTTATGAATATGGCTCAACACGCATCGGAACTTTTAGATATAATTTTGACAGAAAAGTATAAGATTCTTTCGAACTCTTTCGGAAAACCTGTTGTGCCAAGTTCAGAGATATATACAAATATTAGTAATGATTTTGCAAATAAAACAGGGAAAAAATTGTCGCCAAAGTACATTTATACTATTTTACTGGAAGATAGATATGCTCTTTGGAATAAATTTCTGAATTATCACGGTATTGAAAAGCTTTCAACGTCTATGTTAAATGTTTCGGAAAGTACTTTAGATGACTCTTGTAATAATGAAAGAATTGAATTACAATTGATTTTGCCATTTAAAATATGGATAGCAATGGGTCCTGAAGAAGTAGAATATGATGATAAAAAACTATCGGAAAGAACTTATAATGTATTATTTCGAAAAATCTGGACTGACGTTTTATTTGAACAATTGTGGCAGCAAATACGTATACCATGTGCTTTATCGTTCAAACGATGTAAAATGACCGAGTCTGGAATTTTTTTAAAGATGTTGCCAATTGTTCGGAATGTAATTGTAGCTTTTCGGGAATGGTTGCAAATAAACCGGAACCAGCAAAAGATGTTGTTATGGAATGTATTCTCGAAAATTTTGATTTTTCCGTAAAACACAAAAAAAAGCGACACTTAAAAGGAAATCGAAGAATAGAAATTTCAAATAAAATGTTAGAAAAAAATATTTTACCATGCATTTGGCGTCGAAATGAAGCAAATAAAATAATGGAATTTGGTGATCCAGAACCCGCGCATTTACCTAAGAATCAAATACTCTCAAAAGCAAAACAGGAACGTGAAAAAATCAATCTAGCGCTTACTTCTTCTGATCCACTTCAGAATTTACAGAGTATGAAATACAATCGATTTGCAGGACAAATACATGGCATTGGATTAGATCCATTTTATATACACTACTGGACACCAGAACAAACAGCTATTTTTGTGCAAAATTTAGAATATATCTGCATAGACGGAACAGGATCTTTAGTAAAAAAATTAAAACAACCGTCAGGTGAACTATCATCCCATATTTATCTGTATCAAATCGTTACAAAAACTAATACATCTTACATGCCAGTGTTTCAAATGTTGAGCGCATCTCAAAATACAAACACTATACATTTTTGGTTGATAGAGATCATACGAATTGGCATGAAACACAAACCAAATTTTCCATTGCCGAAACAAGTAATTTGTGATTTTGATAAAGCTTTAATAGGCGCTATTGTCAGAGCATTTTGTCAATGTAAAAATTTACAAGACTATTTGTCTCAATGTTTCATGAGCTTGAATGAAAAATCAAAAAATCTACCACCTACATTTTTGCGCTTAGATGTATCACATTTTATCCACATGATCTCAAGATGGAAAGAATTAAAAGTTATTCATCCTCAAGCCCGTTTATTTTATATTACGATTATGGCATTTTTAACAAAAATAACAGATTTTTTAGAATTTCAAGAAGTAGCAAAATGTGCCATTATTCTTGCAAATAGTGAAATGTATGGCAATACGAAAGATAATATTCCGTCTTATGCAGTACCCTGCTTTAAAATATTACACGCAGTTGTTACGCAGAATACTGTTTCATGCGAAATTATTGACAATGAAAAAGATCCAACAAAATATACAGTTAATTTTGATGCATTTGATACAGAAACAGAAGAAATGATTCAGAGCAAATCTAATATTAGTACATGGTTAACAACATTCTTTGCTGAATGTATAAAAATAGCTAAAGATAATGCTATAAACAATCCGGGATGTAATGTAAATCCGTATTATTCGATAGGAATAGGGAAACAAATAATATTTTTATTATTTTATTTTCCATTATATTCGAACGTGATGTTGCCTATTTTTACTTATGGGTCTCTAACTGCAACATCTTCTGCAGTAGAGGCTGAATTCAATGACTGCAAACATCGACTTTTAAAAAATATTTCACGTCCGATGCGCGTCGATAAATTTATTACTTTACATCTACAATCATTTTCTGGTCGTGCAAAACTCGCAGTAGCGGAACAAATACCTGAAAGTGTCTCCGAAAAAAATAAACTAGAAAATAAAATTAAAAAAGAAATAGATTTAGATATTGTACCGGATTCACTACAACCTCATCCACAACAAAATCTGACATACATAGATACCGAAGTCACACACACAACAAACGACAATCTAAAGAACAAAGATGCTACTAACATAAATCGTATCGAAACTCCACAAACATTAGAAATTATAAATACTAATAAAAAAGAAAATGACAAATGCGATTTAAGTGAACAATCCATAATCAATGAAAGCTCAGAGGATGAATATTCTGATTTAAATATTGAACATAATTGGCGAAACAAAAATTAGAGAAAAACAGGTAAAAGAACGTATCTGCAACCACGACCTGACTTTACAGGAGTTTGTAAAAGAAAAAAGATTGATATTGCCATGTTGCAAAATGGAAATCTTCGTGAGTCATTTAAAGATGGAAAAAATAGACTCATAGTGCTAAACACATGTGGAATCGACAGTATTGTCCAGTTATTTGCCGCTGCATGTAAACATCCAGTATTTTATGATGTTATAAAAAATGCTACATTGGATATGTTTCAATTCATTAAAAATTTTATCGATAAAGGTCCGCTCAAATCTATTTATAAACAACGCGCAACAATATTACGCAAAATTGAATGTTTTGTCAAAAAAAAATGAGTTTGGTGTTATAACAATAGACGCACAATCAAATGTGTGCAATTTGTGCGACTATCTTTTAAATGAACAGCCAAGTTGCACAATACAAATGGAATGTATTAATTGTACAAAAATAACGACTAAAAACTTGATTCTTATTAATCTTGACTTCGAAACCATTCAATTACATGGATATAATGCTATTGCTCAGGCAATTCAAAATAATACAACAAATAATTATAAAGAATGCAAACAATGTAAAGAAAATGTAGAGTTAAGGGTAAATTATCATTCGCATTTGTTAATTGAATGTATCTTCGACAAAAACGTCGAAGTAGCGATTAGAACTTTTCCGAAAATTCTTATACTTGATAACGCATCATTTTCCTTAATTGGCATTATACATTACAGAGGTGGACGCAACATAAACGAGATTGGACATTATTCAGCTTACGCTTCCTATGGACAAAAATGGATTCTCTTCGACGATTTATTAAAAAAATGACAATTTGTCACTGAAGATACTACTGTAAATCCAGTACTTTGTTTATACATAAAAATACATTAAAAAGCAGAGTTATAAAAGTTAAAAACGAGCATAACACTTTCAAAATTATAGAGAGAGAAATTAATAAACAAAACAATAATAAACAAGAATAGTAAAGTACGAAATATCATAAACTGTTGGTTTTATATTATACGTTTTACTTAACTTTTAGATATCAAAATACGTTTTTATTATATATTCAGATATTAAAATGTTCTTCTTTTACATTTAGATATTTAAGATACATTTTATTTTACATTTAGATAATAAATTTCTTAATTATAATTTTAAATGGCATAAAAAAATATTTTAAAAATTAAACAAAAAAATTTAAAACACAAAACAAAAAAAAACAAAATAAACTGTTCCAATGACCTCCACCTTGTCGCGGTGGAACGGCTTATATGCATGCAATAAGTGCATGACAAAGAGAGGTCTTAGGTAATTAATATTACACTCACCACTAGATTATTACAAATCTGAATTATAAAATTTGAGCGTTCAAGAGTAAAGTGCTCTTTACATTGTTGTTCCTAGAAAACCGGAAGTTGTGCTGAATTATGCTAGGTTTGTGCTATATTGTGCTCGAATATTATAACCATAATATGAAAAATACGAAAAAATAAAAAATAATAATTTTTAGGTCAACCCCCTACTTTTCGTTTTTTTCAATTTTTTCGATTGTGCTGAGTTGTGCTAAGTTGTGCTAACATTGTGCTAAAATATTATTTAAAAAAAATTATAACAAAAAAAGTTACGATAAAAAAATCATTTTTGGATATAATTTATTTTTTTATCGTAGCTCTTTCTGTTATTATTTTTTTAAAATAATATTTTAGCACAATGTTAGCACAAACCTAGCACAATTCAGCACAACCGTGAAAATATGTTAATTATAAAAGTGGGGGGCTAACTTCTAATAGGTTTGAAAGCCTGGAATAAAAATGAGAGCTTCGAAGAAATCGTGTATATTTTTCACAAAAATATTCACGCAGGCTAGTAAGCAGAGCAGCAATCATGTGTAGCAGTAGTTCACGGATCTTGCGAGAGATGGCGCGATGGCGCACGCAGCAATCGAACCAGGACAGATATATGATACAGATATCTCGTTAGGCATTTTTACATTTTTTTCAATTATCACTAATTTTTTTATATTCCCACTCTTAGTACCTAAACTTTACTCCTGTAAAAGGATTTTGCGATCTATAAAGCCGTTTTAAAGAACGAGCTTTGACAGATATGTCGTACAGATGCCTCGTTAGGCATTTTTACATTTTTTTCAATTATCACTAATTTTTTTATATTCCCACTCTTCATTAGTACCTATACTTTACTCCTGTAAAAGGATTTTGCGATCTATGAAGCCGTTTCAAAGAACAAGCTTTGACAGATATGTCGTACAGATGCCTCGATCGTTAGGCATTTTTACATTTTTTTCAATTATCACTAATTTTTTTATATTCCCACTCTTCATTAGTACCTATACTTTACTCCTGTAAAAGGATTTTGCGATCTATGAAGCCGTTTCAAAGAACGAGCTTTGACAGATATGTCGTACAGATGCCTCGTTAGGCATTTTTACATTTTTTCCAATTATCACTATTTTCTTTATATTCCCACTCTTCATTAGTATCTATACTTTACTCCTGTAAAAGGATTTTGCGATCTATAAAGCCGTTTCAAAGAACGAGCTTTGGCAGATATGTCGTAACAGATGCCTCGTTAGACAAGAACAGATATCTCTCGTATTATTGGCCGCGTTCAGCAGACACAACTGTTGAGTTTGTCTTGGGTAAGAATACGTCAGAAATATCACGATTTGGACGTGGTTTCCGGATTGATTTGCAAATTGGTGAAATTATAGTATTGGATAAGAGAAATTAAAAGGTCAAAGGATTTTTAAAAATTTTGAAAATTGTAAAAGTTACGCCATGTTAAATTTTTTACTAAGTATTTTTTTAAGTATTAATATTTACGAAACTATTCATCGGATTTTAATAAAATTTTAATATGTTATACTTGAAATCATGCCTTTTTAGACTATTGCATTATTGAAAACAAATTTTTTAATTTTGACCAAAAAAAGTAAAAATATTTTTTGGAATCGTTTTTATTCGAACGGGACCAATTTGTCAGAAATTTTGTAAGATAATAAAATATTCCTTATAGTGTAACCTTTCTTTAAAAAAAAAAATTGATGGAGACTCTAATAGGTTCTGAGATATCGCAATTTTCGTGAAAGCGTGCAGCACCGCGCCGCGCCGCGCGGCCCGCCCGTACAGTGCCACACGTAGTACAAGGCGCTTGTTTGAGCTTCGCTAGCGCCTAAGCTATTAACCGTAGAGTAGGGCTCTCACGGACTTTTTTATAGGAAATTTTATGCTCTACGAAAAAGGTCCAGTACAATTTTGTCGTAAAGTGTACCGTTTTCGATACAGAGGCGTTAATATGAAAACAATCTTAACATATTGGCAGAAAAAACTCAAAAACTAATCTCTTCGTTGGTTTCTTCTACCCCTATTTCATATATAATTTTTTTAAATTTGGTTGAAGACTAAACCCAACTTAAACGCAATCAAAGGTTCATATACGAAATTCACGAAAACAAAGCTTCCTCTATGAGGAAGCTATGTTGAGCAAAAAATTTCCTATAAAAAAGTCCCGTAGAGCTCTAGTGTAAAGTTAATAGCTTAGGCACTAGTGAAGCCCGAATTAGCGCAAATGCATGCGTGGAAGAAATTCACAGGATGAGACAAAAGACGGCTTGGCTTGATACTTCATACGCGTGGGTAATTTGAAAGCGAAGATAAGTGCAGATTTCGGAATTTCTCTCCGTGGAGTTGCGTACACTTGCTGTCTGCCCATTTCATCGTATTTTTACTACCGCTTTAACATTATATATATATGTATATATATGTGTGTAAATAATATTTTCAGTTTTATCTGTTTTCTTTTATAATTTGTAATAAGTAGATTTAAGAAAGATCGATTGTTAATCGACACAATGCCGCGAAAGCAATGCTTTAATCCTTGTAAAAGGAAGCCACACGGCGTTGTTAATCCGAAAAAACTTCGCTTAATTTCTAAAAAAATTAGTGAACAATTTGCAGTTGAGCAGGGTAAATTTATTTGCGATAGTTGTCGCTTACAAATAAATAAAGAAAGTAAATCTTCAATTGTTAGCGAAAACACATTTAAAGAAATGGAGTTGGAACAGCCTATTTCAGGCTTATGTGAATTTAATGCTAACTTTTCTGAAGCAATGGAGTTTGAAGAGCCTGAAGATGATTCTACTAGAAATTTCGTTGAAAACATAGAAAGTGATATTAAGACAAAGAAAGATGTAGAAAAATTAAATGCAATTTTGCAGATATTAGGTCTTGAATCAATTACAGTTAGGAATGATCTTCGAACGAAGTTGGGACAACAAAAGAAAATAAGTGAAATTCGGGAAGCTTTTGAGAACGAATTAAGAAAAGTATTTCAACATACTGAAACTGATAGCGCTAAAAAAGATCTAGAAGACCTCATTATAGAAATCAAAGAGGAAATAGATAAAAAGCCGAGTAAATCCCGTATGACAGAACTTTTAACGATGGTTCCGAAAGGTTGGAGCGTTCAAAAAATAGTTTCTGAGTTTAAGGTACCGTATAGTCTTGCTAAAAAAGCTGCACAGTTGCATGCTAAATGTGGCATTGGATCATCACCAAATCCAATACAAGGTAAAAAATTACCAGAACAGACGGTTCAACTCGTTCGAGAATTTTATTATGAATGCGATATTAGTCGACAGTTACCAGGGAAGAAAGACTGTGTCTCGGTAAAGCAAGTTGATGGTACTCGGAAATTAATACAAAAACGTTTAATTTTAGGGAACTTAAAGGAAGTTTATGCGAGCTTTAAATTACAGTTTCCAAATTTAAAAATTGGCTTCTCAAAATTTGTTAAATTGCGTCCTAAAGAGTGTATCTTTGCAGGTGCTAGTGGTACGCATTCCATTTGTGTCTGCAAAATTCACGAAAACACAAAACTTTTAATTGATGGAGTTAATATTAATGAACTTATTGCTGACGATGAAACTCTCATGTTCTTAACATCATATAAAACCATGTTGTCTTCAATGATTTGTGATTCCAAAACATCTTCTTGCTATTTAGGATCTTGTCAATCTTGTCCAGGTGTTGTACCATTGATTGAAAAATTGAAGGAACTTTTTGAAAGCCATTTCATTACAAAAATCACCTACAATGGCTGGACTTCAACCGATCGCACTTCATTAGATACTTTTTGTGACACTACTGAGAAATATTTAGAGAAACTTAAATCTCATCTCGTTAATCTGCTTAAGCATGATTTTATAGCGAAAAAGCAAAGCCAATTTCTTAAAGACTCTAAAGAATCTCTTGAGGAAGGTGTATTTATAGTATTGTTTGATTTTTCTCAGAACTACGAGACTATCATTCAAAATGCTGTGCAGAGTGA
Organism: Temnothorax nylanderi; assembly: GCF_030848795.1. Classification (NCBI taxonomy): domain Eukaryota; kingdom Metazoa; phylum Arthropoda; class Insecta; order Hymenoptera; family Formicidae; genus Temnothorax; species Temnothorax nylanderi. The sequence continues at coordinate 35,629 of NW_027249784.1, forward strand.
ATATTGGAGTAAAAATCAGATAACTATTCATCCTGCTGTAGTTTATTTAAAAAAAGATGACAAAGTTGTATGCGAAAGCTATGTAGTTATTTCTGAAGATTTAGAACATAACACTAGCGCTGTCAATCTCTTTATAGAAAAACTACTAACTGACTTGAAAGCTAAGTATTCAATTAAAAAAGTAATGTATTTTACAGATGGTGCGGCTGCCCAATACAAAAATAAAAGCAATTTCATTAATCTTGCTTATCACAAACGCGCTTTTGGAGTTGACGCTCGTTGGGAATTTTTTGCTACTTCTCACGGGAAAAGTCCATGTGATGGCATAGGAGGTACTGTCAAACGAGAAGCTGGTCGGGCTAGTCTACAGCGCGAAAGCAGTAATCAAATTTTGACCGCTAATGATTTATATGAGTGGGGTAAAAATGCTTTGCCAAATATAAGAATGCTGTTCTGCACGAAAAACGAGCACGACAAAAAAAATAAAAGTTTAAAAAAACGCTTCAGTAAAGCTCAAGCAATTAAAGGGACACGAGGCTTCCACTCGTTCGTACCAACAGTGGACAATAAAATTATATGCAGACAATACTCAACTTCTACGGAAACTTTTGAATTTGAAATTGAAAAGGCACCTAAAAGAAAGAAATAATATCTTTCCAAATGGAAAAACCACCCCAATCGCTCGGAAACAAAAAGTACCTCGGTTCGTGAGAGGCAAGGGGACTCACGTCCAAAAAGCACCCCGATTCGTGAGAGGCAAGGGGACTCACGTCCAAAAAGCACCTCGATTCGTGAGAGGCAAGGGGACTCACATTAAAAAAGCACCCCAATGGGATGAGAACCCTATCACGTCCACGTCGTTCATCCTGGGTAGCGCTAAGAAGGGATTGATTTTAGGTACATCATTTTTTTTTATAGAAAATTTTTTGCTCAATAAAAAAGGTCTTGTACAATTTTTCCGCAAACTGCTGCGTTTTCGATACGGAGGCGATGATATGAAAAAAGAAAGAGTAATTCCGTGTTCTTTTTTCATATTGACGCCTCCGTATCGAAAACGGTGCACTTTACGACAAAATTGTACTGGACCTTTTTCGTAGAGCATAAAATTTCCTATAAAAAAGTCCGTGAGAGCCCTACTCTACGGTTAATAGCTTAGGCGCTAGCGAAGCTCGAACAAGCGCCTTGTACTACGTGTGGCACTGTACGGGCGCACAGTGGGGCCAAATCCCAAAAAGCTGGCCAAAACCTAAAAAGTGAAAATTTGATTCGGAGAATTTTGACTGGTGGGATGGGTAGAAGGATGTTTGGTGCATTCAATTGTAAAAGGAAAAGGCCCTATCCTCATACCTGCGTCTGTGAGCTCAGTTCAAAGTTAGCCTTCGTTCAGAGCGCACGCATCACGTAACAAAGGAAAGAAAATTACGGTATATTATATATCGGATAGCTTGAAAGCGAAGTGTTTGATTTTAATTCTATGACATGGAAGTAACTCCTGCAGGTATGTAGAAAATGTTTTTACACTAATATAACCTATAAATTTAATTTGTAACGTGTTGAAACAAGGCATGATTCTGCCTTACGAAGATAATATAATTTTATAAACTTCTATTTTCAACTGGATGGAAAGTTATATATTTTGCTATATTCCGCGAAGATCCAAATTTAGGGCTTTAGTTCACTTTATTATCTTGCGAAATTCACAAAAATTAGCTGCCGAGAGCTGCCTATCATACTGTAATGATTTTTTTCGCTTTTTATCGCTACGTTGCTCGTTTGCGACTTGTCGATTGTTTCGCTTCAGGACAATGACGCGGCTTGAAAATGCTTATGTTCTTTCGTTCTTTCGGTAATTCTATCCTTAATAATAACAAA